>NW_006989851.1:0-807 GCF_000164805.1 Carlito syrichta
CCTGCTTTCTAGCCAGTGGAATTAACTATGTTGTTACATAATTAGCCAGCTGACTATCCAGCTGAATTAACTAGGTGACATATCTAGCTAGGCAGCTGTCTAGCCAGCTGACTTAACTAGCAAGCCACCTGCCTAGCCAGCTGGCTAGGCAGCTGATATAACTAGGTGATTTAATTAACTAGCCAGCTTGCTAGCCAGCTGACTTAACTAGCTGTCATTACTGGCTGGCCTGCTTTCTAACCAGTGAAATTAACTAACTTGCTACATACCTAGCAAACTGGCTATCCAGCTGAATTAACTAGGTGACATATCTAGCTAGTCAGCTGTCTAGCCAACTGACTTAACTAGCAAGCTATCTACCTAACCAGTGGCTAGTCAGCTGACTGAACTAGCTGTCTTAACCAGATAGCTAGATGACACATCTGGCTGACTTAACTAGCTAGCTAGCTGACACATCTAGCTGACTTAGCTAGCAAGCTTATCTTGCCAGCTGACTTAACTAGCTGAAATAACTAGCGAGCCAGTTGGCTGCCCATCTGCCATAAATAGCTTTTTAACTATCTAGCCAGCTGGCTAGACAACTGAATTAACGTGCTGATTTAACTAGCTACCCAGCTGTTTAACCTGCAGACTAAATCAGCTGACTTAACTAGCTGGCCAGCTGTCTAACCACCTGACTTAATTGCCTAGCTACTTAGCTAATCAGCAGCCTAGCCAGGTAAGTTAACTAGCTGACTTAATGATGTAGCCAGCCAGCTAGCCAGCAGACTTACTTAGGTACTTACCTAGCTAGACAGCTGGATAGCC
>NW_006989852.1:0-3836 GCF_000164805.1 Carlito syrichta
TAAAGCCAAAATCACAATTAGTAGAAAATGGGAACAATGAAATTTCTAAAGTTAGCTCTATTCTTATAAAACCTTAAAGTATCATGTTTGATCATGCTTGGACTAACATAATTCCCTGACGTAGCATGACCTATTCTAAAATACTTTCTATGAATAAAATAAATTCAGTTTCTATTATAAGTAGAAAAAACCTACACTAATTGTAACTAAAGAACCGGCTTAAAAGAATGCAGCCCAGCCCAAAGTGAATACTGGGCCCTTAGGAATGTGGCCCAGTCCAAAGTTCGTGCTGGGCCATTTCTGGTAACTGTAGATAATCATCTATATCATCTAAAGCTGGAAACAGCTCTCTAAATGTATATACTAATTCTTCAAATATACTTTTAAATCTTATAAAGAAGCTTGTATCATGTATAAGGCTCCCAAATGTGATCTGAGTTTGAACTGTGTTAAGTTTAAAGCCGAAACCGCAGTCTGTGAGAAACGGGAACAATGGATCTCTAGAGTCAGCCATGCCTGTCATATTCTCAGAACTTCATGCTTAGATCATAAAAGTCCCTGCCGGTGGGTAATGCCAAACAACAAAGAAAGAAGAAGGGAATGAGCCTTCAGCTCCTTGACCAAACCTGGTGGTCTCAGGGTCCGCAGCCCGCCTGGATCCCTAATGCTCAGGCAGTCCTCCACAGCCGGCTCCCAACACATCTTTATAATAAAAAAAGAAAGAAAGACACAGCTGCCTTTTCAAATAAAAAGAGCACAGGATGTGCTCACCCATACAATTTCCCCTATCCTAACTTTTTGTAGTGTCCCAACTGACTCCTTCACTAAGCTCTGTGGGTATTTCCCCTGGAGTTAGGGGCCTGTGAACAGAGCATCTGTGATCAAAAGTTGTGGAATAATGAGAAAATATTGGATTTTAGACTTGATTACATAGGTTCTAGCATGAGTCAGCCCCTAATTAGCAGGTTTCCTAAAACAATTCAGAGTTACTCTGGGCCACAATTTTCTAAAGACCTTTTCAAATTCAACATGCAAAACTATTGTAACACAGTTAGAAATCCCATTAAAGGCCATCTATATTCGTGACAAAGCCTTGATTAACCCACTAGTTTCAATCCAAATATATAAGACCAAGATTTTGGTTTCTTTTCAGAAGCATCTGACATTTTTATTTCATTTTTAATGTTTCAGAATTAGCTCATGGAACTTGCCCTTTCCTTCATCTACATCTTTTAAGGCACAGTTTTCTGTATCATTCTCTACATAATCCAGTTTTTTAAAAAGTAAAATTATATTTGTTCTTTAATTTTTTGACATTCTAGTTACCTAAAATACTCTTCTTCTATACCAGATGTTAAATAAATAAATAAATAATTTAAAAAGTAATTATTACTTCTTGTTTCAAAATTATGCAAATTTGTGGAACGGGTTTATACATTGTCTTCTGCAAATAAAAATAAGTATATTGTGATGTGTGGCTATGTGTATGCTTATTTCTTTCAGAAGCTGAGAAATTATGAACTCATTTTCAGTTTTGTAATTCAAATAACATAAGCTGGAAGCAGTGAACCTTAAAACCGACTAAGTACTTGGCATCATGATGGTCCTAAAAGAGTTTGTATCTAGTTTGGTAGATTGCAAATATGATCAACATACTTCCCATAAAGAGGTAGAGTCCATTTCTTCATTTCTTTAAACTATTCATGTGGGTGCTTTCACAAATAGAAGGCAGCAGAAGTGATATTTGACCACTTCTCCAGAGGTCTTATAGCTTCTGTATGCTGAATTTAGAATCCTGCCACCACCTAATCAAGCCCCTGCTAGCCTATTGGAAAATGAGAGATCTCTGACACAGTCACTCCGTTACCTCAGCCTCTAAACAATTAACTACCAGTCATGTGAATGAAGCTATCTGGAACCAGCTGGCATCTACTGACCTACCAAATGACCGCAGACTCATAAGTGAGACCAGTCAAGAACAGCCAAGACTGAATCAGACCAAAAAAATCACCCAGTGGAATCATGATCTCAATGAACAGCTGTTGTTTGAAGCCATTAAATTAGGGGATTATTTGTTATACAGCAAATGTTAACTGGTATGCTAGCTTGTTTTTAACAAAGGCTAGTCTAGACATTATTCTGTATCATATTTTAGACAATAGAAAATAAGTAGTTGTTCTCAGTCACCCCCTTCCCACTCTGCTTTTCCTTCATTCTCACCACACAGTATTCCCTTTTTCCAAATGCTACTGTCTTCTGCCACCCCCAGTCTTCCTGTCTCAAGAAAAAACTACTTTGCAAAAACCAGTTTGAACAAATATAAAAATGAGAAGAATGTTTTCAGATGCATTACCTCATGAAATTTCATGTGACTTTTATAGCTTGTGAAGAGATAAGTATCAACATGTGAAGTTGATATTTATTTATGTTTTCTTACAGGTAAGAAAACTACAACTCAGAAAGGAACAAGCTGTTCCATGGCTACTAAACTAGTCAGTATTCTCTCAACTCCAAATTTTACATGTTCCCCTCCCACCCACTTCAACTTCAAGTTACTTTTCATCCAAGGTATTTGCATTTCATTTAAAAAATTGCATTTCTGGAGAAGAGGTTCTTTGACATTGGTCCTACTGAAAATTCATGCATTCATAGTAGATTACAGAACTTTTGAAAAGGCCATTTCTGATATTCCTCAAATTACAATTTATTTTTTTCTAATGTAAAAACTGTACAGTCTTCTCCTTTGCTAGAAACCCACAGAAAGGGATTTATTTAATTATTATGTCATTTAGCTACACACTCCAAAATTGTCTGTGCACTACCATTTGATTGAAAGCATTTCTTTGAGGAGCATGATTGTTCTCCCTTAATGAGTGTTACCTTAAGCCTGTGGTTTTCAAAGTCTGGTCCCAGGACCAGCAGTAGAAGCTCCACCCAGAAACTTGTTGAAACCACAGATTCTAAGGCTCCAATTCAGACCTGCTGAATCAAAATTCTGAAGGTGAGGCTGAGTGATTTGTGCTCTGGGTCATAGGAATGCATGCTCAAAAGTAAGAACACCAGACTTAGGCCATGGAGTTGTTCAATTTACCAAATTCCTGGAGTGAGGATCATGGAACACCAGTCTGTGGGCCAAGTACGGTCAGCCATCTGATTTTATAAATAAAGTTTCATTGGAACACGGAACTCGGTTTGTTTCTGAATTATGTGTGACTGCTTCTGCTTCCCAAGGGCAAAGTTGAATAATTAAGATCAAGACAATATGGTTCACGAAGCCAAAAATATTTACAACTTGGCCCTTTACAGAAATATTTCATCAGTCCCTGTCCTGAAGGCTGACTTCACTAAGGTGCAATGGATAAAATTTAACGTTTAAATTCAGACAATATGAAGTCTAGTACCAACTCCACCATATACTAACAGGGCTACCCATGAGAAGTTTCTCACCTGGTTTAAGTAAGATTACACTTCCTATACCTTTATATAATGCAAACAGTAAACATGTACAATTGTGGAGAGGACTAAAGGAGAGCATGTATACAAAGTGCTTAACAATGTACTTGGTACAGATTCAATAAATGGCTTTGCTCTCATCTTTGCAAATAAGCAAAAGTTTCTGTCTCCTTAAAGGATTATGTGAATAACTGGAAAGCTGTGTGTTTGGAAGAGACACTGTGATGTCATAACCTGATTCCTTTCTGTAATGGACTGGTTGTCCCAGATGTAGGCAGTAATGTCCACATCAGCCTTCACCTCATGGTGTCTGCAGGAATGGCCTCAAAGTCCTCAGTCATGCCCTTCATGACTGACAAATGTCCTAGTCATCTCAGTTCCAG
>NW_006989853.1:0-531 GCF_000164805.1 Carlito syrichta
CAAGGCCAGCCTGGGCCATGCAGAGAGACCCCATCTCTGCACCCATCCAAACGGGGTCTGGGGTTGAGATGCTCCTCGTCCTGGCCTCCAGGAGGCTGAGGTTGTAGGATTTCCGAGGCCCGCGATTTCAAGGCTGGCCAAGAATGATGGTTGTGTGTCCAGGCCCTGGCCTGGTGCCCATTGTCCTGGGCACTCTGGTGGCTAGGTGGGAGGATCACCACAGGTCATGATTCGAGGCTGGTGGTGAAGGATGGTCATGTCCCCAAGACCCATTCTGGGCCAAATAGCCAGAACCTGTCTCCAAAAACATCAAAATCGTACACAGATTCTCAACTGTGTGTGATGTGTTCACAGGGCAACTGGCTTCAAAGCCTGGAAAAATGTGATTGGGGGGAAGAAATGTCCCCAGGTGAGGGTTGTGTCCCAGGCATTTCTTGGCAGAAGGTAGTTGTTTTCGAGTCGGTGGGTCAACCTGCCAGGGGCACATTATTCATCTTGGAGAGGAAAGTCAGCAGGAACCTGGCTTGGGGG
>NW_006989854.1:0-12234 GCF_000164805.1 Carlito syrichta
TGTTCAGTACTTTCTTAAATGTTTCTTGCAGAGGTGGTGTGGTGGCAGCATAGGTTTTTAGGTTTTGGATATCTGGGAAAGATTTCAATATTTCCTCACTAATGAAGCTTAGTGTGGCTGGGTAGGTTATTCTTGGTTGAAATTGTTTCTTTTAGAACTTTGAAGATAGGGCTCCAGGCTCTCCTAGCCTGAAGGGTTTCTGTGGATAAATCTGCTGCTATTCTAATTAGTCTTCCCTGGTAGGTAGTCTGACCTTTTTCTCTTACTGCCTTTAGGATTTTTTCTTTTATAGCTACTTTGTTTAGGCGAATTATTATGTGTCTGGGAGTTGGTCTTCTCATTTGTTGTCTTGCAGGGGTTCTCTGAATTTCTTGTGCTTGAATTTTTGCATCAGTGGTGAGATGAGGAAACTTTTCTTGGATGATTTCATGGAATGTTTGTTCCAATGTGACCTCTGACTCTCTCTCTCTGCCTCAGGAAGGCCAATTCCTCTTAGATTGGGTCACTTGAAGTAATCATTCATCGCCTGAAGGTTTTGTTCTGACTTTTTGAGCTTCTTTTCTTTGTTTTTTGACAGTTTTTGGTTAGTTCTGTATTTCGGTCTTCAAGTTCTGAGATTCTTTCTTCTGCTTGAATAATTGTGCTTTCCATGCTAATTAGTTTGTTATTTATTTCCATCACAGTATTCTTTACTGCTGTTATGTCTGTCATCAGTTCCTTCCTATTTTCCTCTTGTCTCTCCTCAATTTTTAAAATTCTCTCTATTAATGCCTTGATGGCTGGGTTTGATGCTTGTGACCAGTCATTCTGGGGGCTCTTCATTGTTTGTGTTCTGAAGTATGTTTTCTCAGTGTCTGACATACCAGGGTTCTGTGTGAGCCCTGTGTTCTTCTTTTGAGTTTTCTTCATTTTTGCGGATTTCCCCATTCTACTTTTAGCTTCCCTCCTCTTCCCCGTCTTCTTTAATTCTGTTATTCAGAGGTGGAGGGGTTTCTTTTACTTCTGTTTGTTCATTCTGCTATTCTTCCTAATATATTTCCTCTTACTTTGTTCAGTTCTGGAGTTGGACTGTGGGTTGAGGGCAGACCTTTTTGTAGTTTTGGGATTTAATTATGGGGGGAGCTGTGATTCACAATCTCTCTGCAGGTCCAGGTGTTGACCAACAGCTGTATGGCTAGTCTGAAACCCACTTCCCACTGCCTAAGGAGTCTGTCCATGGAGTGTGGTTGTAGGTTTACTCCCTTGGTTCCCGAACAGGTGGTGCTATCACACGCTACAGTCCAGAGGGAAGCGAGTCTGCTACAGATCACAACTTGCCACGGCAACTTCATTGGGGGAGTTCCCCAGGCCTCTCTCTGAGCTAGGGGCATGGCATGGCAGTGAGGAGCTCAGAAGATTCTGCTTGTGGGCTTCACAGTCTGAAGTTTTGGGTGGCTTCAGGTATGAGCTCGGAATGACTGCAATGGCTGCCTAGTCCCGCTGTGGCGAATGCAGGAGCCACCTGGTACTGCCCCAGTGACTGCAGAAGCAGCCTGGTCCCACCCAGGTGACTGCAGGAGGCACCCAGTTTGTCATGATATCTGAGTAGTGATGGCGAGTGACAGTGGCTGCTGAGCTCCTTGTGAAGAGCAGGCTGCGGAAGATGGGTATGCAGTCCCTGGGAGAGAGCAAGGGTGTTTATGGGTGTTCTCTTTTGTAGACGGTCTCCCAGACCCTGCTGGCCCATCACCATCTTGATGGAAGTCCCATTTATTTTAATTTTTAAAAGAACGTGGGGTACAGTTCAGAGTTAGATATATAAACATTGAGTATGCAGGGTCCCTGGTTGATGAGGTATGCCCCTCGCTTCTTTAGCAGTATCCCTCCACTGCCAATCTCACCCCTCCCCTAAAGAGTGTTCCACGATTCCCAATCACTTTCTTACAGCACTATCAGTGATCAAGTTCAGCTCATGAGTGAGAACATATGGAACTCTCTTGTTTGTTTCTGTAATAAATCACTGAAAACTACCTACCTCATATCCATCAAACGTTATGCAAAATCCTTATATCTGTCCAGTTTTATGGCTGCATAATATTCCACTGTGTATATACCACATTGATTTTATCCATTCCAGTTGTGTTGGGCAACATGGTCGGTACCATGTTGTTTGTAATTTTAATTAGAGTTGCAAAAAACATATTTGTGCAGGTATATTTTCGGTAAAATGATTTGAGTTCCTCTAGGTATATTCTATATAGGAGAGTTACTGAGTCACATGGCAGGTCAATATTTTGTCCCTTTAGAAAACACCACACTCTTTTCCAAAGTTGTTACTCTACTTTATAGTAGAAGTGTAGAAGCATTTGTTTTTTCCCCAATCCTTGCCGGCTTCTCTTACTGTTTGTTTCATTAGTGATGACCAGTCTTACAGGGGGGTATGTGGTATTTCAAGTGTCTCATTTGCATTTCTTTGATGATGAGCGAGGTTGACATTTTCATGTGTTTGCTGGCTGCCCCTATCTCTTTTTATAAAAAGTGTCTAATCACATATTTTGTACACTTTTCAAAGGGAATGTTTGTCTGATTTTTCTGAGTGTTTGAGTTTATTGTAGATCCTAGATGTTATGCTTTTTTATAGATATATAATTGGGGAATGGTTTTTCCCACTCTGTTGGCTATATCCCTGTTCTTCTGATGGTTTATTTTGTTTTGCCGAAGTATATTAATTTGATGAAATCCCACTTGTCTAACTTACTTCTTACAGTGTGGGTATTTAGGGTTCTGAAGAGGAATTAGTTTCCAGTTCCAGTTTCTATAATGGTGTCTCCTGTGTTTTCTAAGATTATTATAATGTGGCGTTTTAGGTTTAGGTCTTCGATCCATTTAGAGTTAATGTGTATGGTGGTAGTTAGGGGTCCTGTTTCAACCTTGTGCATGTGGTTAGTCTTTTCCAGCACCATTAATGAATACATTCTCCATTACCCATTGGGTATTCTAGGTTTTCCCAAAGATGATTTGGTTGAGAATTTGAGGATTTCATTCTCTGTCCTGATCCATTGACCTAGGGACATATTCTTTTACCAATACCAGACTGTGTTGATTACTGTAAACATATAGTAAGGCTTGAAGTCTGGAACAGTGATACCTCCTGCTTTGTTTCTTTTGATAAGATGCTTTTGGCTATTCATGATTGCTTTTGGTTTCATATGATTTTTTTTTTTGAGTTGGAGTCTCACTCTCTCACCCAGACTGCTGTGCAGTGGCCGCTCACAGCCCCCTCAGTGTCGACCTGCTAGTTTCTGGTGATTCTTCCACCTCACCCTTCCAAGGAGCCAGAATGACAGGTATGCGCTACCACACCCTTGTCATTTTTTGATTTATTGTAATGAGGTCTCGCTGCCCAGGAGGGTCTCGAAACCACGGGCTCAGGCAATGCACTCACCTCAGCCTCCCAAAGGCCCATGATTACAGGCTGAGCCACTGAACCCAGCTCATATGAATTTTTTATTGTAATTTCCAGGTCTGAGTAGAATGATGTTCACGTAGTGGTTATTTCATTGAATCTGTAGATTGCCTAAAAATTCAATTTTTACATTAAAGAGGTTAGCAATGTCAGGGAAACAAACGTGTCAAATTGTCATTTATGACATCAGTCCCAGAACTTTGACATTATAACGGGAGCCACATTGAGTACTGAGCAATCCTTAGGCTCCAAGGCCTGGGTACAGTGCTCTGCCAAATGCGGTATACATGGTGGATTTCATTCCCAAGAACTGAAGAAAACCATGTGTTCACACCTATCCAAAAACTTCTCCAGGGATAAGTGACCATTCAAGAATTCACTAAACAAGGTAATTTTTTTTAATGCTGTATTTATTGAGTGGACAGGGAAACACGCTCACTGGGAGGAGACCTGAGGAGGTTGCCCACGAGGCAGTCTTTTATTATTATGTACACTGAATCCTGTTGGAGCTTGGTTATAGCAAAACCTCATGCTATTTTAGCATTTCTATAGTTTAGAACCTTTTAGATGTTTTTCGTATTGTGACACAACCTTTGAGCAATTTTTCTAACAAGATTTGAAAATCGCTTTAGCTACCATCATTGTCAATTTTCCAGAATTTTCAATTATCTACATTTTTATACTAATGATCTCCTGTTATTTTGGTTTATGTATATTGGGCCCTAAATTCTCTTTTTTCTGTGTGCCTGATTTTAAATGCTTGGTGATTAAAAGTATCAAATTAATCGGATACTTTGTTGATGAGTACAACATTATGCATTAGGTAGAGAAAATACAAGGTATTCAATGGAAATACTATTTTAAAAATATAAATTGGGTTAAAATATAAAGGGAAGGCACTTTATACTTCCTTCAAATATATAAGGGACACTTTTCTCTAAGGATTGCACATCTGTAACATTTAATCAAAATTATCAAGCAGAAAATACAGAGTGCACCAAGAAAATGTACAAAAATTTTAAGAATGGAAAAACCTGTATTAAATTGCTATACTGTTTTATTTTCTAAAATTTTTCAGATTAATTATGCATTCTACCTTCTGAATAGCACTTAGGTACACTGAATCTCAAGGTTCAGTTATCAAAGAATGTATAGATCTGGATTCTCAACAAGTTTCCTTTTAGGCAGAAAAAAAATTCAGATTTTATGTGAGAAACACTGTAGTAGTCAATTTTGAAGGCAGAATTATAGTCTGTATTCTAACGTACTAAAAAAAAGAAAAGGAGTTATCACTGGAGTATTATACACTTCCTAAAATATCAATCTCTGCATAATGAACATTTCTAGGCCCAACAATGAATTGCATCCATTTTAAAGTAAGAAAAAAATATATATAGTAACATAATAAAATCAGTTGTACGTTTTACAGCTTTCATATGTTTATTTATTTATTTCAATTTTTTAAAAAATGTGAGGGTACAATTTATAGTTAGATATACAAACATTGATTATATAGGGTCCCTGGTTATTGAGGTATGCCCCTTGCTTCCTTAGCAGTATCCCTCCACAGGCAATCTCACCCCTCCCCCTAAACAATTATTCACGACTGCCAATCACTTTCTTACTGCACTATAAGTGATCAAGTTCAGCTCATGAGTGAGTACATATGGAACTCTGTTCTTTTTTCTGTGATAAATCACTGAAAACGGCCTACCTCATATCAAACGTTTTGTAAAATCCGTTTATCTGTCCTTTTTTAGGCTGCATAATATTCCACTGTGTATATACCACTTTTATTTTTTTCCATTCCAGTTTTGATGGGCAACATGGTTGGTACCATGTTGTTTGCAATTGCGATTAGAGCTTCAAAAAGCATACTTGTGCATGTATCTTTTTGGTAAAATGATTTGAGTTCCTCCAGGTATATTCTCTATAGGGGAATTACTGAGACACATGGTAGGTCAATATCTTGTCCCTTTAGAAACCACGACTCCCTTTTCCAAAGATGTTGCTCTACTTTCAGTCCACATGCAGTGTAGAAGAATTTATTTTTTACCAAATCCTTACCAGCCTCTGTTATTGTTTGTTTTATTAATGATGGCTAGTCTTACAGGGGATATGTGGTATTTCAAAGTGGTCTCATTTGCATTTCTTTGATGATGAGTGAGGCTGAGCAATTTTCATATGTCTCCGGCTGTCCATATCTCTTCTTATGAAAAGTGTCCAATCACGTGTTTTGCACACTTTTCTTTTTTATTTATTTATTTTTTATATGAAGTTGTGGGGTACAGTTAAGAGTTAGGTATACAATTGCGTTTCATTCAGGCACCCTGTTGATATGGGCTGTTTCCCCATTCCCAGACAGACTTTTGCTACTGTTAATCCCATCTCCCTCTTCCCTCATAGATTCCCAGTACTGTCAGTCATTTTCTTATAGTATTGCATTGGATGTTTAAGGTTCATTATATGAGTGAGAACATGTGATACTCGGATCTTTGTTTCTGTGAGAGGTCACTCAGTATTATAGACTCTAGTTGCACATTTTTCAAAGGGAATATTTGTCTGATTTTTCTGAGTGTTTGGGTTTCTTGTAGATCCTAGATGTTATGCTTTTTTCACATATATAGCTGGAGAATCGTTTTTCTCACTCTGTTGGCTGTATTCCTGCTCTTCTGATCATTTCTTTTGTTTTGCAGATGTATATTAATTTGATGAGATACCACTTGTCTAACTTACATCTTACAGCATGGGTATTTCGGGTTCTCAAGAGAAATTAGTTTCCAGTTCCAGTTTTCATAATGAAGTTTCCTGTGTTTTCTAAGATTATTATAATTTGGTGTTTGACATTTAGGTCTTTCATCCATTTAGAGTTAATGTGTATGGTGATAGTCAGGGGTCCTGTTTCAACCTTGTTCATGTTTTCAGCCTTTTCCCAGCACCACTTACAGAATATGCTCTCAATTAACCAGTGGATCTTGGAGGTTTTGTCAAAGATGAGTTAGTTGAGAATTTGAGGATTTCATTCTCTATCCTGATCCATTGGCCAATGCACCTATTATTGTACCAATACCAGGCTATGTTGATTACAGTAAACATATAGAAAATTTAAAGTCTGGAACAGTGATAGCTCCTGCTTTGATTCTTTTGATAAGATTTATTGGCTATTCTTGATTGTTTATGATTTCTGATGAAGTCTTTTTTTTGAGTTAGAGTCTCATTCTTTCGCCGAGACTGGAGTGCAGTGACTGCTCCCAGTCACCACAGACTCGACCTGCTGGTCTCCGACGATCCTTCCCCTCAGCTTTCCAAGTAGCCTGAATTACAAGCATGTGCTTCCATGCCCATCTGATTTATTGATTTATTGTAGAGATGAGGTCTCCCTGCCCAGGTGGGCCTCGAACCTAAGGGCTCAGGCAATCCACTCACCTAAGCCTCCCAAATGTGCATGATTACAGGCTGAGCCACCGAGCGTGTCTCATATGAATTCTTTATTCTAATTTCCAGGTCTGAGAAGAATGATGTTAACTTAATGGCTATTTCATTGAATCTGTAGATTACCTAAAAGGCTAATTTTTACATTAAAGAGGTAAGTAAGATCAGGGAAAAAAGCATATCACCTTTTCATTTATGACATCAACCTCAGAACTTTGACATCATAGTGGGAGGGAACTTGACTACTGAGCAATCCTTAGGATTCAAGGGCTTGTGTACTGTGCTCTGCCAAATGCGGCAGACATGGTGGATTTCATACCCAAGAAGTGAA
Organism: Carlito syrichta; assembly: GCF_000164805.1. NCBI lineage: Eukaryota > Metazoa > Chordata > Mammalia > Primates > Tarsiidae > Carlito > Carlito syrichta. The sequence continues at coordinate 7,209 of NW_006989854.1, forward strand.
GAAAACCATGTTTTCACACCTATCCAAAAACATCTCCAGGGATAAATGATCATTCAAGAATCCAGTAAATGAGGTAGGTTTTTTTTTTTTTTGTAAAGTAGTATTTATTGAGAGGACAGAGAAACTCCCACACTGGGAGGGAACATGGGGGTTGTCCACGAGGTAGTCTTTTATTATTATGGTCACCGAATCCTGTTGGAACTTGGTTATAGCACAACCACATAGTATTTTAGCACTTTCTTTGTTTAGAAATTTTGGATGTTTTTAGTATTATGTCACAGCCTTTGAGCCATTTTTCTAACAGGATTTGATCATTGCTTTAGCTAAGATCATCGACAATTTTGCAGAAGTTTCAATTATCTAAATTTTTATACTAATGAGGAGCCCAAATATTTACTACTTTGTAAATCTCCATGTTATTTTGGTTTATATATTTTGGACCCCAAATTCTCTTTTTTCAGTGTGCCTGATTTTAAATGTTTGGTGATTAAAAGTATCAGAGTAATGTGAGATTTGTTGCAGACTACAGCATTATGTCTTTGGTAAAGAAAATACTAGGGGATTCAATGGAAATACACTTTTAAAAATATAAATTGGGTTAAAATATAAAGGGAATGTGATTTTATATTTCCTTCAAATATATAAGGGAATCTTTACTCTAAAGATTGCCCATCTGTAACATTTAATCAAAATTAACATGCAAAAAGCACAGAGTGCAATTAGAAAATATACACAAATATTAAGAATGGAAAAAGCTGCATTAAATTACGATTCTGTTTTATTTTCTAAAATTTTAAAGGTTTATTATACATTCTGCCTTCTGAGTAGCACTTAAGTACCCTGAATCTCAAAGTTCAGTTATCTAAGAATGATATAGATCTGGAATCTCAACAAAATTCAATTTAGGCAGAATAAATCATACAGAATTTATGTGAGAAACACTGTAGTTGTCAATTTTGAAGGCAGAATTATACCATATACTCTAACATATTAAAGGGAAAAGGAGTTACCATTGGAGTATTATACACTTCTTAAGAAATCTATCCCTGCTTGATGAACACTTCTAAGCCCAACCCCGAATTGTAACCATTTTAAAGTAAAAAAATAAAAATAAATAATATAGAATAAGCAAGTAAAATCAGTTACATGTTTTACAGCTTTCATTAATTTTTTATTTATTTATTTTAATTTTTAAAAATTGTGATGTACAATTCAGAGTTAGATATACAAACCTTGATTATTCAGGGTCCCTGGTTGATGAGGTATGCTCCTCGCTTCCTTAGCAGTATCCCTCCACTGCCATAATCACCCCTTCCCCTAAACAATTTTACATGACTACCCAACACTTTCTTACAACATTCTATGTGATCAAGTTCAGCTCATGAGTGAGAACATATGGAAATCTCTTCTTTGTTTCTGTGATAAATCACTGAAAATGACTTACCTCATATCCTCATATCTGTCCATTTTTTTTGACTGCATAATATTCCACTGAGTATATACCACATTTATTTTATCCATTCCAGTTTTGATGGGCAACATTGTTTGCACCATTTTTTTTTTTTGCAACTGTGATTAGAGCTGCAAGAAATATACTGTGCAGGTATCTTTTTGGTGAAATGATTTGAGTTCCTCCAGGCATATTCTCTTCAAGTGAATTACTGAGTCACATGGTAGGTCAATATCTTGTCACTTTAGAAACCATCACACACTTTCAAAAGGTGTTGCTCTACTTTTCAGTCCATATGCAGTGTAGAAGAATTATTTTTTTCCCAAATCCTTACTAGACTCTGTTATTGTTTGTTTTATTAATGATGGACAGTCTTACAGGGGGTATGTGTAATTTCAAAGTGGTCTCATTTGCATTTTTTTAAGGATGAGTGAGGTTGAACAATTTTCGTGTGTCTGTTGGCTGCCCGTATCTCTTCTTATAAAAAGTGGCTAATCACGTATTTTGAACACTTTTCAAAGGGAATATTTGTCTGATATTTCAGAGTGTTTGAGTTTCTTGTAGATCTTAGATGTTATGTTATGTTTTTTGCAGATATATAGGTGGCGAATCCTTTTTCCAACTCTGTTGGTTGTATTACTGCTCTTCTGATGGTTTCTTTTCTTTTGCAGAAGTATATTAATTTGATGAGATCCCACTTGTCAAACTTACTTTTTACGGCATGGGTATTTAGGGTTCTGAAGAGGAATTAGTTTCCGGTTCCAGTTTCCATAATGGTGTCTCCTGTGCTTTCTAAGATATTATAATTTGGTGTTTTACCTTTAAGTCTTTGTTCGATTTAGAGTTAATGCATATGGTGATAGTTAGAGGTCCTGTTTCAACCTTGTGCATGTGTTCAGCCTTTTCCCAGCACCTATACTGAAGATGTTCTTCATTACCCAGTGGATCTTGGAGGTTTTTTCCAAGAGGAGTTGGTTGAGGATTTGAGTATTTCATTCTCTCTCCTGATCCATTGGCCTATGGACCTATTCTTGTACCAATACCAGGCTGTATTGATTACTGTAAACATATAGTAAAGTTTGAAGTCTGGAGCAGTGATAGCTCCTGCTTTGTTTCTTTGATAAGTTTTTTTGGCTACTCTTGATTATCATTTCATATGAATTCTTTATTCATTTATTTATTTATTTGAGTTAGAGTCTCACTCTCTGCCCTGACTGGAGTGCTGTGGCCACTCCCGGCCACCTCAGCTTCAGCCTGCTGGGCTCCGGTGATCCTTCGGCCTCAGCCTTCCAAGTAGCCTGAATGACAGGCAAGCGCTACCATGCCCTTCTGTTTTTTTGATTTATTGTTTTAATGAGGTCTCTCTGCCCAAGCAGCCTTCGAATCCACAGGCTCAGGCAATGCACTCACCTCAGTCTCCCAAAATCCCGGGATTACAAGCTGAGCCAATGAGCCCGGCTCATATACATTCTTTATTGTACTTTCCAGATCTGAAAAGAGTGATGTTAACTTAATGGTTATTTATTTGTATCTGTAGATTGACTAAAAGGCTAATGTTTACATTAAATTCATAAGCAAATCAGGGAAACAAGCATTTCAAATTGTCATTGATGACATCAGCCTCAGAAATCTGACATCATACTGGGAGGAACCTTGACTACTGAGCAATCCATAGACTTCAATGGCTTGTGTGCCTTGCTCAGCCAAATGCGGTAGACATGGGGGATTTCATTCCCAAGAAGTGAGGAAAACCATGTGTTCACACCTATCCAAAAACTTCTCCAGGGAGAAGTGACAATTGAAGAATTCTCTAAATGAGGCAGGCTTTTTTTTTTGTAAAGCAGTATTTATTGAGAGGACAGAAAAACACCCACACTAGGAGGGGACCTGAGCTGAGGGGGTTGCCAAGGAGGTAGCCTTTTATTATTATGGTCACCGAATCTTGTTGGAGCTTGGTCATAGCACAACCACATACTATTTTACACTTTCTTTAGTTTAGAAACTTTTGGGTGCTTTTAGTATTATGTAACAGACTTTAAGCCGTTTTTCTAACAGTATTTCAACATTGCTTTAGCTAAGATCATTGTCAACTTTCCAGAAATTTAATTTATCTGAATTTTTATACTAATGAGGAGCCCAAATACTTTACTACTTTGTAAATTTCCATGCTATTTTTCTTTATATATATGGGCCCCAAATTCTCTTTTTTCTGTGTGCCTGATTTTAAATGCTGGTGATTAAAAGTATCAGATTAATCAGATAGTTTTTTATAGAATACAGCATTATGTCTTAGGTAGAGAAAATACTAGGGGATTCAATGGAAATACCCTTTTAAAGATATAAATTGGGTTAAAATATAAAGGCTATGTGATTTTATATTTTCTTCAAATATATAAGGGAAACTTTTCTCTAAGGGCTGCGCATCTGTAACATTTATTCAAAATTAACAAACAGAAAATACTCAGTGCATCAAAAAAATGTACACAAATATTCAGAATGGAAAAAGCTGTATTAAATTACGATACTGTTTTATTTTCTAAAAATTTTAAGATTTATTCAGCATTCTGCCTTCGGAATAGCACTTAGGTACACTGAATCTCAAGGTTCATTTATCTAAGAATGATATAGAACTGGAATCTCAACAAGTTTCAATTTAGGCAAAATAAAACATTCAGAATTTTTGTGAGAAACAATGTAGTTGTCAATTTTGAAGGCAGAATCATACCATGCATTCTAACGTATTAAAAGGAAAAGGAGTTATCATTGGAGTATTACACACTTCTAAAAAAATCAATCCCTGCATAATGAACATTTCTAGGCCCAACTCTGAATTGTAACCGTTTTTAAAGTAAAAAAAAGTAAAAAATAGAGTAAACAAACAAAGTCAGTTGCATGTTTTACAGCTTTTATTTATTTATTTATTTAATATGTATTTTGATGTTTTAAAACATGTGGGGCACAATTCAGATTTAGATATACAATCATTGATTATGCTGGATACTTGGGTGATGAGGTATGTCCCTCCCTTCCTTAACAGTATCCCTCCACTGCCAATCTCACCCTTCCCCCTAAACCGTTTTCCACAGCTGACAATCACTTTTTTATAGCACTATAAATAATCAAGTTCAGCTCATGAGTGAGTACATTTGGAACTATGTTCTTTGTTTCTGTGATAAATCACTGAAAATGACCTATCTCATAAACATCAAATGTTCTGCAAAATCCTTATATCTGTCGTTTTTTATGGCTGCATAATATTCCACTGTTTATACACCACATTTATTTTATACATTCCAGCTTTGATGGCCAACATGGTTGATACCATGTTTTTTGCAATTGTGGTTAGAGCTGCAAGAAACATACTTGTCTAGGTATCTTTTCGGTAACATAATTTGAGTTCCTCCAGGTATATTCTCTACAAGGAAAATACTGAGTCACATTGTAGCTCAATAAGTTGTCCTTTCAGAAACCACCACACTCTTATGCAGATATATTGCTCAAGTTTTGAATCCACATGCAGTGTAGAAGCATTTATTTCTTCCCAAATCCTGACCTGCATCATTCATTGTTTGTTTG
>NW_006989855.1:0-823 GCF_000164805.1 Carlito syrichta
CGCTTTTGACTGAAAGAGAGATATGCAACTCTTCCTTTCACTTGAACACTCAGAGACCATTGTGGAGTTAGTAATTGACCTAAATTCAAATTGTTGTATCTCAGGAAATAAGGAGGCCAGAGGAGAGATAGCAAAATAGGAGAACATCTGGTCAGTAGAGCAGTCAGAACACACACAACATTTTTCTTTACCATCTCATAGAGACACCATTTGTAGTATCCCAAAACAATTACAATAATAACATCAACAATTACTGGTTACAGGTCACCATAACAGATATAATAATAATACAAAAGTTTAAAATATTGTGAGTTACCAAAATATGACACAGACATGAAATGAGCATATGCTGTTGGAAAAATGGCCATGACAGACTTGCTCAACTCAAAATTGCTACAAACCTATCATTTATTAAACACACACACACACACACACACACACACACACACACACACACACAGAGAGAGCGAGAGAGAGAGAGAGAGAGAGAGAAGCAATGAGAACTGCAATAAAGCAAAGTACAATAAAACAAGGTAGGCATGTATATAGTTGATACTGCCAAATAGTATTTCAGTGTGATTGTATTGATTCACAGTTCCACCAGAAGTGTGTAAGTTAGTTTCAGTGGTTCCATATTTTCACTACTCTTGATATTGCCTGTATTTCAAGTCTAGCCATTCTGCTAAGCATGTAAATGTGTCTCATTGCAGTTTGTATTTGCATTGCTCTGTTTTCCTATGGGTTACTTGGTCATCTTTTGTTTAGCACCATTCAATTCTATTCATTTTTATGTTGGGCTGCTTGCTTTTAACTGTTATTTTTT
>NW_006989856.1:0-3057 GCF_000164805.1 Carlito syrichta
GTGCCGTCTCACCTAGTAGCAGGATTCATTGTTCATATTTATTGAATGTTTGTCTTTCCTGTCCAAAAAGCCCCACCCATAAAGGCCACCCAAGAGCTCACCATGCATCTTAACCAACTACTGGGTGTTATAAACAGCATCAATCATGACAATGATCTCCACTTCTCTTAAGGAAATTCATAATGGGAGCCACCAGAAGCTGCGGTCTTTTAGAGACTTGGAACTGCCTCAAAATGATTAGAGATCATACCCTCTGAGAAGGGGCATATTAAACCATATGAGCTGTATATCCTATCCATTTTATGGATCCTGGAAGAAAAATGCAACTAAGAATAGCCTTACCTTCTTTCCCTCTAACTGGCATCATTCCTCATAACCCACTTGAAGAACCTGTGCTATTTCCAGTTAATTCAGAATTGTTAAGTCAAGAGAACAACAGGAAAGCAGTTAACTGATATGTCCACTGTAACACATACAAGATTCTGGTGCAGTTCCTTCAGAATTGGGAAGGCCGTGCATGTAGATCAGAGGTAGTGTGGGTATGCTTTATACCTTCTGATAAATATTGCTTTGTTCCTAAAACTGCTCTAACATTTTTTGTTTAAAAAAGAGAAGAGATTTTTTGGAAGATCTTTCAACTATATCTTAAGAGTTATACTTTTACTTACCATGTGATCAAGCAGTCTTGTCCAAAATTATTAATCAGATTTAAAAACTCATGACCCCACGAATATCTGCCCAAGTCATTTGTATAATTGTAAGTGGTTATTGCCTTTCTCCACTCTCTAAATTTTGCTTATAGAGTGACTATAATTTGTGTCTATACTTGTTTCTCTTTTTCCTTTTTTGAACTCGCATAACCTATTTTTCTGAAAACTTTAAACCTCATATTGCCAGTCATCAGCCCAGCCCAGCACAGTTGTCTACTCCCTCAGGATTTCTCCCATTCTCAGAGTGTGGGTTTTCACACTATTTATTACACAGTAATACATGACTTTGTCCTCAGATGTCAGACTGCTCAGCTCCATGTAGTCTGTGCTCATGAACAGGTCCCTTTTCATGGCTACTCTTCCCTGGAAGTTCTGTGCATAGCCTGTGTTTTCACAGCCAGGATCCAATCAACCCATCCTGTCAAGTCCTTGTCCAGTGGCCTGTTGGACCCAGCTCACAGTATAACTGGTGAAGGTGTATCCAGAAATCTTGCAGGAGACCGTCACTGAGACCCCAGGCTTTCTCATTTCATCTCCAGACTGCAGCAACTGGACCTGGAAGTGAGCACCTGTAGAGATAAAACAGGAGTGGTTGAAATCTCTCTTGATTGGCCCTGGTCCCCTTCTCAGCCATGGGATGTGGAAGACTCTTAGCTGTAGCTGCTGCCACGAAGAAGAGGATTCTCCAGATCTGGTCCATGGTGAAGAGCTGTGCTCTCAGAGACTTCTCTAGAGGTGAAAGTGGGTGTTAGGCGATGTTCTCAGGGCACAAAGGCATTTGTGTTTGTCACAGTAAAACTGAACCTATTTGCATATTCATTAGACAGGACATTTTATAGCTCAAACTTGATCCAATGTGAGATAGAGAAGGTAGGCGCCACATGGACCATGAAACAATGTTGCTGAGGTCCAAGTACTAATATTCATTTAATGATGTGTCCCTATTGTAGGTCTGGAATTCCATGAAATCATAACTTCCTTACAGAAGCATACACCCAAAGACCATGGTCCTCAAACCAATCCCATGGTCAAATGTCACACTACCGGTCTCAACATTTTTAGGACTTTTTCCTCTGCAAGTGTAACTCCTGAAATTTTTGTGTCTCCTGATATTTGCATGCACTGAATTAATTAAACCACCCATGTTCTCATTTTAACTGTTGATATATCTGAAAGCACTAGCAATTTCAACTTTTGAATTTGCTTCTTATTGATGTGTTAGGGTTAATAAATGCTTCAAGTAAACTAGGAAGCTTAAAATAACATCAGTAGTTTCTGCTAAGCTCTTATTTTAGCATTTATAGCATGTTGTTTTAAAATAAAGAATATCCAGATCCTCAGAGGAGATTCTCCCCTTCCAGTCTCTTGTAAATCTGTGCACACTGGGTCAGTTTTGAGTGCCCCCTGTTGCCCAGCTCCTGCCCTGAAAGAAGATTCCTGTGTGGGCTCACAGAGAATCTTCTTTTTTCTATAATCCAGTATGAAAAACTGTGTCCACATTCAGAATGCTCCATCGGTACCATATGAGTCTCACAACATCTACTAAAATAGTGTATTTCCCTGACTAAATGTAGATAATTCTCCAAATTGAAACCTCAAAAAAGGTATGCCCTCCTGAGGTGCTGTCCAAGGTGCTATCCAAGGTGCTAGTGCCATTAACCACACAGAGAATCTAGAAACTTTTAGGATATTTGAAAGAATCTCTATCTTCTTTAGAAACATGTGGTTAAACTTCATATTAGAGAGTACCTTCAGGAAAGTCCACAATGACTCAAATCCCACATATTTAAATGACACAAATAGATTCTCTCACATACACACCCACTCACTCACTGTGAATTTTTTTTTTTAAATAAACTTTTTATGGCTGGACTCGGTGGCTCAGCCTGCAATCCCAGCACTTTGGAAGGCTGAAACGAGTGGATTGCCTGAGTCCGTGGGTTCAAGACCCACCCAAGCAACTAGGTTAGACTTCATCTCTACAATAAGTCAAAAATTAGCTGGGCATAGTAGTGCGTGTCTGTAGTTCTGGCTATTTGGAAGGCTGAGGTGGAAGGATCGCCAAAGCCCAGCAGGTTGAGGCTGCAGTGGCTGGGAACTTGCCACTGAACTCCAATCTGGACATCAGAGTGAGACTCCAACTCAAAAATAAATAAAAATAACCTTTTTATTTTAAATGTGGGGTACAATTCAGGGTTTGGAATACAAATGTTCATTTTGCAGGTACCCTTGTTGATGAGGTATGTCCCCCCACCCCTGGTGATTTCTCACTACTGCCAATCCCTTCCTTGTATTACAATAGTTCTTCAGGTCTGCTTATGAGTGAGAGCACGTGATACTCAGTTCT
>NW_006989857.1:0-1180 GCF_000164805.1 Carlito syrichta
AAATGATGCTAGTGCAACTGAGGAAACTGAATTTATAATTTAAATCATTACAAATTTAAACTGATAACTAACAATATAAGTTTTATGGGGAGGAGAATGAGACTGCATCTTGACAGAGGAACAGCACGATTAAATATGAGTGGGAGGAATTGTTGGGGGCCATCTTTGATGATGACCCACAGTGGATTCCTCTAAACACTTGTTGATAGACAATTCTCAAAAAGTCCAGATTATGACATGTCAGTTACTTAAACTAGAAAGACAATGTGTTACACTAACAACGTACACAGCAAGGGCTTTAGTCAAAATTAATAGAGATTTTGAGAATAACAAAAAATTTTTTTTGAGTTGGAGTCTCACTCTGTCACACAGACTGGAGTGCAATGGCCACTCCTGGCCACTGCAACCTCAAACTGCTGGGCTCCAGTGATCCCTCCACCTCAGCCTTCCAAGTAGCTGTAAATACAGTCATACACTACCATGCCAGGCTAATTTTTTGATTTATTGTAGAGATGAGGTCTCACCAAATTGCCCAGGTGGGTCTCGAAACTGCAACCTGAGGCAATCCACTCACCTCGGCCTCCCAAAGTGCTGGGATTACAGGCTGAGCCACCGAGCCTGGTCGAGAATAACAAATATTAAATGAAGTCTCTGTCAATTTCTGATGTGAATGATACAATAGATGTAAAGAATAGCCCACCTCAATTGTGAGTTTTAAATCACTTAGACATAATGTGGCAAGAGTTTGTGTCCTAGCAAAAACCCATCGGTCACCTCTGGTTAATATCAAAGATGCAGAAGACTGTTCTGGAGAAATATTTGGGTGTGTTGTAGAGTGTTCTACCCTACTCTTAGATCAGATGTAGGAAAGTTCAAGAGGGCCATTCAATCAGCTTGACGTGAGTCTTGTAACATCTACAAAGCACAAGTTACAGTCACCTCTTGTATTCCTAGGTTTCACATCAAAGAATTCAACTAACTTTGGATTGAAAATATTTTGTAAAGGAGCAATAGAAATAATAAAAAATTTAAAAACCAGTATAACAACTATTAGCAAAGCGTTAATATTGTATTTGATACTATAGATAATCTAGAGATGATTTAAAGTATATGGAGGAATGTGTGTAAGTTATGTGCAAACACTGCATTATTTTTGTATAAAGTACTTGAACATCTTTGG
>NW_006989858.1:0-6957 GCF_000164805.1 Carlito syrichta
AAGTTCAACTTGGATACTGAATAAAATTGTGCCCATTTAGCCCCTGGGAAGCCCAGGTGCCTTGGAACAGGAATTAAATTTGCTCTTGGGGTTTCAGTGGACCTAATTTCAACTCTACTTAAGTTTTAAAGTATTTACCATGTTACATTAGTTCCGGTTCATGCTATGTTATGATTTGTCCTCTTTATTAAAAAAAAGGTGAATAGGCTAAGGATCTATATCTAATTAGATTAATTGGGAGAGCATAACCATCAGCCTGAGTCTCCAAGTGCATTTTCTCATACTTGGAGAACAATCAGAACTGCTTAATTAAGCACCGAGCAGAGCTCTATTATCAACCACTAGCTGATGTGTCAGTCCTATGTCTACTTGCCCTCCAATCCATTCCGCAGATACCTCAACTTCACAGCAGCCTGCAATGTAAGCAAGCACTTTTCATTGATGTGTCTATTGTTTCTTAAAAATGTATTTATGCTTTTCATATTTGTACATCCCTGATAATGTGTGAAACGGTGATGTGAGGAGGCAACAGAAAAAGACAAAAAACTTTACTCTTCCCACAACATTTGGTTAGTTACTACACTGTAACTGATCTTAAGATGCATTTCATGGTGGACACCTGTGTGTGTGTGTGTGTGTGTGTGTGTGTGTGTGTGTGTGTGTGTGTGCTGTATTCCACATTGCCAGATAACTTTGGATACTCTCTCTACTTCTTGTCCCTGAAGATTCACTAAATAACATATCAAATGTTCTTTGAAGTCTTATAGCTAGGTAACCTATATACTTGTGTTTAATCTTGGTAGGGTAAACATGTTCCTAAACATGTTTGATCATGAAACATGCTTTCTTACTAGAATAGCATGTTAGTCTGGATTCTCCTTGATATTCATTACAGTACAAAAAGTTTATTTGGGAAAGGATTTATTTGGGGAGGAGATACTAACACGAGAGTGAGGAAGTGAGATAGGGAAGAGAAGGCAAACAAGAAGGGTTTGTCATCAAACAATTCAATATCCCACTTCTAGCTAGACAATTAGCCAGCATAGAGCATGATCTTTGGCTCAGTCATTGCTTGAGGAATATCTGACCTGCAGCATTCATGAACAGAACATGCTGGAACAAGAGAAAGTAAAAGACACAGATATTGGCAGTTGGAAACCAGACTACTACAATGGTAAAACCCAAGGAAATATTGGCAGGACATCATCATCTGCTACATGTCTTTTGCCTTTCAGAACATTTGGGTTGCGCAGAATACCATTTGGAAAACACTCACATCTCTCTGAAGTTTTGTATATGTAAACAATGGTGATGTTTTGGATAGACATGGCCTTAGGACATAAGTTGAGAACCCCTGAGGGAGAGAACTTCTGCAAAAGAAAAGGACTGAGCATTGACTAGAGAATGGATTGAAGACTGAAATGCAGTTCTAGCTCTCGCAAGTGTTTTCATCAAGCTAGGGAAGAAGATTAAAGGAAGGCTCTAGAACTAAGGGGAAATAATATCTCTGGCTTTTCCATGAATCTGATTATTAAAAGTTCAGGGTGTTCTTATAGCACACAGAGCAATGAAAATAGAAGCATCCTACACCAAAAGGCAGGAACAATTGGTAACATTTGGATTTTGTATGTGCTTCTGAGAGCTGAATGGAACACAGAAGAACATGTCCCTTCCAAGAGTCCAAAATTAGGAAGGCCTCTGGAAGACCCCAAAATGATGTCTCACAAACCTGTGCTAAAAGACCCAAGAAGCGCACAAGAGTTTCTCTCCATGAAAGTATGAAAAAAAATAGAAGACATCGTAGTTGGATAGCTGACATGAGAGTTTTAATCTAAGAAGGTAGCCTAAAGGCTTCCTGTGGGAAAAAGATGAAGAAGTGACTTCTGAAAAGTAGTACTATTAGTAGAGACTTGGTTTTAGTTTGGGTCTGCCATAAAACTGGTGCCAAGACAAGTGTAGAAATGCAAGAGAATTCCAGGGGAGCAGAACAAAAGATGATGAAGATGGGAAAAGCCTTCTAACCATGCTGGGGAGGAGGGCAAGAGGGACAAATAATTGGATTAGGAAGAGTCTTGGATGGCAGCACAGTTCCAAAAGGTTTTGGTCAGGCCAGTGGGGAGTCTGCAAGTCAAAGTCACCTGTTAGAGGAATCCTGTATCTTACTGGAATGGGCACACATTAATATCCAGACACAATCTGTTGTGGGCCAGGGGCTGTCTATGTGGAGCATGGCCTCAGTGCGAGCTCAGTCATCAACAGTACTCCAAGCAGTGGGAGATCTGAGCAGTGCATTTGCATGACTACCACTTACTTATATAGCACTTACTATCTGCTAGGCTCAGGATCAATCCCAATATTGATCCCATGATATGGGCATTTTAATGGACTCATTCCTCATAAAGTGAAGGGTTTATTTCACTTTTGTTCTAACTTTGTTTCCTAATCCTAACAACATCATTTCCTAATCATGGAGTCATTTTTTGGTTGTTAGTGCTCTGTTGGATTTTATTCATCTGTATCCAAAACTCTTTTTTTTTTTTTTGTTGGAGTCTCACTCTGTCGCCCAGACTGGAGTGCAGTGGCTACTCCCAGCCACTGCAGCCTCAACCTGCTGGGCTCCGGAGATCCTTCCGCCTCAGCCTTCCGAGTAGCTGGAATTACAGGCGTGCGCTACCACGCCCGGCTAATTTTTTTATTTTAGTGTAGAGATGAGGTCTCACCTACCCAGGTGGGTCTCGAACCCACGGGCTCAGGCAATCCACTCACCTCAGCCTCCCAAAGGCGCAGGATTACAGGCTGAACCACTGAGCCTGGCTCCAAAACTCTTTTAATAATGCTTATTTTCTAAATCAGCCTGGCCCAATAGAAGTTTCTAGGATGAAAATGTTCCATATCTCTGCTGTTCAATGCAGTAGAGGCTGGCCACATGGGGCTACCAAGCAGTTGAAATGTGGCTAGCAAGATTTTAAAAATGAATTTTAAATTTAATTGGCATTAGCTGGAATTTAATTTTAAGAGGCCACATGTGGCTACTGGTTACTGCACTGTACAGAGCAACTTCTAGATTAACCTTGAAAACACCAGGAGCCAGTAGTTCTCTCCCCAGAAACCTCAAAGGGTGTCTTTCATTGCACTGGAAAATATACAAGGGTCTGTGGTCAGGCCCACTGCCTCACAAGCTCAGAATTTGACTTGCCAGTACTTCAAGAGAAAATCCAGCTCTCAGGCATAAATAAAGATAATCAGGCTTAGAAGACTGAAGTAAACCATAGGGACAATTTAATTTATAATATAAATAACTGCCAAGCAATAAGCCAAGCTCCTTGAATCAACATAACCAGTATAGATCCTTCCAACAGCCAAGTTGACTAGGAATTCCAATTGTTAATGAATAAGTTACACAAATTATCATTAATAAATTACATTGCACAAACCAATTTTTTAAATGGTCAAAGGGTTTGAACAGATATTTCTCCAAAGAAGATATACAAATGACCAAAATCACATTTTAAAATGCCCTGTTTCACTAATCATTAGGGAAATGTAAATCAAAACTACAATTTTCTATCACTTCATGCCCATTAGAATGGCCATTATTATGTTTTGAAAAATTAAAAATAACAAGCATTGGCAAAGATGTGGTGCAACTGGCACCTTTGTGCATTGTTGCTGTGATTGTAAAGTGGTGCTGCCACTGCAGAAGACAGTTTGGCAGTTCCTCAAAAAGTTGCCCATAGAATTACCATATGATCCAGCAACTCCACTTCTAAGCATGCAGCCAAACAAATTAAAACCAGGGACTCATACATGTACACTAAAGTTCACAGCAGAATTGCTTTTAATAGCCAAAAGCTGGAAACAATCCAAAATACCGATCAACAGATGAATAGATAAATGAAACGTAGTATATACACACACAGGAATGTTATTCATTCTTACAAAGGAAGGAAATTTTGACACATGCTACAATGCAGATTAACCTTGAAATCATCATGCTACATGAAAACAGCTGGGGAAAAGGGACAAATACTGTATTATCTCGCTTAGATGAGGTATCTAGAATAGGCAAGTCACAGAAACAAAAAGTAGAATAGTGGTTAACAGGGGCTGACAGGAGGGGTAAGTGGAAAGTTATTGCTAGATGTGTACAGAGTTGTTGTTTGGGATGACGAAAATGTTCTGGAAATAGATAGTGATGATGGTAACTTTGAATGTACTTAGTATCACTGAATTGTTGAGACAGGTTATTTTAGCCTAGAATAGACATAGATAGATAAATTTCTTGTAAGCAGATTAAGTTAAAATAGGGTAAGCATTTAGGCATCTTTCTTATCGGTATATGAATTTACCTCACCCACCAGGCACACTAGTTCTGACCACATTAAGGGCAGGAATGTAGGATTTATCAGTGCCACAAATCACACAAACAAGGGGGAATTATCTGAAACACAGACCATGATGTTTTAAGAAAAGTCCAAATCCAGTTAGGCAATAACTTTAAGTATGTAGTAGGTCCTTGTGACCTTAGAAAATTGAGAGATGGTAATAAAAATTCATGACCAAACACCTGCAACCCACCACCTTAGTCCATGGCTAGCTTAATAATCATTATAAAAATATGCAAAGCTTCTTGTCAAAGGGAAGCACATGGTTTTTCTCCCAAGACGCCTTCTTCTCTCTTTCTTTAATGCACTCTGTCTTAAAACTATATTGTATCCACTTTGAATTCCCTCTGTGGCAGGCCAAAAAACTTGCAGAAGATCACACCACACCCCATCTAGCAACACTGCATGCTTAAATATCATTGAGGAGGTTAAAATTACAAGTTACATACATTTAACCACAATTTTTAAATGTTTAAATGCATCACAACACACTAAAACTCAAAATGTATAGACCATATGTTTCCTATAACTGAAATATGTACCTGGAAAGTGACTTTATAAATATAAAGTTTCTAGGTGACTATGGCATAGGAACAGAAAAAGGAGGATGACTGCATGAAAGAAATGCTTGCTAGAAATGGTCCTACAGATGAGTTCACTGCCTTTAAACCTTGTCCATGTCCTCAAAAGCTAAGGCCCTGTCAGTGGGACCAGACTATTGGAAACCCGATTGGCCCTCCCCTGGACCACAGAACTTAAATGGGTAGTGCCAGGTTCCTCTACCCAGTTCCCTTTTCAGTATTAACAGGGGCAACTGGTTCCATCACTTCAGATTGACACATTCTTTCTTTAAATATGCTCAGAATATCAATAGAACTGGTAGCATTCTATGTGCCAGAAAACCATTTTGTCTCTTTAAAGTGACTTTGTCTATATCTGCCGTGATGTGTTTGCTGATTAATCCATCAATTATAAGTTCTTGTTTAGAGGAGAGGGGTGAATCTCTACAGATTCTCTTACCAGCAGGAACCACAAATGCCTCTTGATCTAATGACTTTCCCCAGAGCAATTTGTATCTGCCTGTGCAGGAGAAGAAGGAAGATGTCAACTAAAAGCATTTGAAGAGCATTGCATGCCACATAATTGATTAAGTGCTATACAAAAGATTAGGACAGAATTATTGCCACTAATAAGTAAATATAAAAAACAGGGACAGAAGTTGCTCAGTTCTACTTGGCAAATCTTCCTAATCACCTGTATCTTGTTTTGTAAGCAATTTATGATGCTAAAGGCTTAAGCATGATTCCTGCTACTAAACACAGAATATTTCACAGAGGTTGGGGAGGGAAGAGCTTGCCTAGGGAATGCTTTTATCTTTCAAGAAATATGTGATCCTCTTAGGAGTTTACATAGAAGTGCAAAAATTAAATCTAGAGCTGTTTCCCAGTCTGTAGATTTCTTTCAACCAGAAGAGTGGACACAATGTGATATACTTTACAGCAGAAGGACTTGTGTCATCATGGAATTTCTTACCTCATGAAATATTGCCACTTTTATTGAAAATGATACCTTCTCATACTTGTACAGCCTATAATACCAAAGCACATGTGTATAGATGTGGGTTTTAGGTTTCTTCTGCATGATATTTAATATACTGCACTGTGAAAGTAGGAGTAGAAAGCTAACGAGCTTATTTTCCAACTAACACTACATTAGGTGAAAGACTAGATTGAGGTATTTATGTATTATTTAAAATACAATTAAAAAGATTGGTTTATTTTTAATTAAAGTAATTCATGATAAATCCATAGAATTTGCTGTATGCAAACATCACAGGAGACAGAGGCTTTGATGTTTTTCTATTTCATACCTTTTCAGGATTTGTAGGCACAGTTCATTAAGAAATTGATTTGGGTGAGTAAGACAAGATGGCTACGGGAGAGGTCAGACAGTGAGAGTCTCCACAAAAGCAAGTGTCCATAAAGACTCTCTATGTGAGTAGGCATGTGCTGGTAGGAAAGTAAATGTCAGTCTGAGGGGAGACTCGGGTTCATGCATGTGGGCTCACCTCTGAAGGTGACCGCAAGCTCCCTCTGCCCTGAGATTTGAGCCACAGGCGTGCAAGATCATCTGAAGTTCACAGGATTCTCCTGTCAAAAGCCTGCCGAATCCAACTGATTCTCATTGCCTGGCTCCTGGCCCACACATCACCTGTTATAGCAAATCAGCTGGAGCCCTGGATCCAATCAGTAGAGAAAATATTGGGGAGAGCTGGGGAGGAGCCCCATACCTGGCAAGGAAACGCCCACTGCAGTCATTTTCTCTGTCCCAGGACTAGACAAAGACCTGCACTGCCCCGCCCACCTCTGCCAAGCTCCACCAGGCCTCCAACTTTGGGCCTAAGGTAATCTAATCAAACTGGGAGAGACAGAAGCCTCTCCCCCATGCAGGATCAGATACAGACTGGTCAGATCTCTGTGGTGACTTGACAGGCAGCAAGCCAGGTGAGTACAGATCTGATCCAGCCTCCTTCCACTCATCTGAGCAAAGCTTGAACAAGCCTATAAGTCTG
>NW_006989859.1:0-973 GCF_000164805.1 Carlito syrichta
TTTTTTTTTTTTTTTAATCAGTATTTTTTATTATGGTTTTGGGGGGTACAGTTAAGGGTAGGTGTACAATGACGTTTCATTCAGGCACCCTGTAAATAAAAAGTGTTTTCCCATCCCCCGACAAATATTTGCTACTGTTAATCCCATCCCCCTCCCCCCCGTAGGTTCCCAGTACCATCCGTCATTTTCTCATAGTATTGCATTGGATGTTCAAGGTCCATTATATGAGTGAGAACATGTGATATTCGGATTTTTGTTTTTGTGAGAGGTCACTCAGTATTATAGACTCTAGTTCCATCCAGGTTGCAGCGAAATTCATGATTTTGTTCTATGATTTGTCCTTTATCCATCCCCAAAGCTGTCTCCTGCTCTTGCCTCAATTATCCTCTACTTCCTTTTGGTTTTCTCTCTTTACATCTGATGCATTATATTATTAGGCACAGGGGTTATATTCTAATAGGTAATAATTACTAGTAACACCTTTTTGTGTTTAGAAAATAAAGTTTTCAAGTAATCTTCAAAATGTGAATTATTAAAAATATTTTCTATTGCTTGTTAAATTTATAAGCAAATTGCCTTAATACAATCTTTTTGTTTCAAGTAATGATTATGAAAACATTCTATTTTCTTAGGCCTGGTCTTCGTTTCTTTTAAAACAAGTTTTTTGTTATAAATTATAGTTTAGTATTGAAGTTGTCTTTCCTGCTCTGCTTGTTTGAATTGTGTTTCCAGAGTCATATTTCCCCTCCTGCCAGGGAAAACTGCACACTGCGTTACATAAATTAAGAGTGATAATAAGTATCAAATTCTTGCTAGAATACTAACATTGCCATCTCCACTATGAACACCTATATTTATTTGCAAAAATCTTAGCAAGTGTTTCTCCCATCCAAGTGCTACTAGACCTGACCCTGGTTAACTCTGAGAGATAGATGAGTTCGGGCACATTCAGATGCGATGGCCATAGACAGAA
>NW_006989860.1:0-945 GCF_000164805.1 Carlito syrichta
CGAACTTTTCTGCTTATGCTGAGTGGACGTGCCCTGTGTCAGCTTCTGCAAATACTAGCTACTTTGAAGATTTGCTATCTCTGCTATACATAGATCTATAGGTTGGTATTGGGAATTTGGGGTTAACAAAAGAATTGTAAATTATTACTAGAGGACAAGTTGCTAAAGATAGAATTTCCATCTTTCTCTCAACTGCACTGTCCTACCATTACTCTCATAAGTGGCAAGGTCACTTAGCTTGGAAATTCATCTTGAGGGTCTCACTGCAGAGAAATTACAGGATTCATCTCTTCCCCAAGTGTTCTTCTGAGCTGAACTGGTAAGTAATCTTTCCCATGACCACCCCAACCTCTGATGAAAATCAAAGAAGCAGTGTGATTTGCAATATCAGATGTGCTTATGTCACTCATACCATCTCAAAACTATTGCGGAGGGAAAAGGATGGAAGTCAGATGACTTTGGGTTGTTGTGTTCAAGCTAACTGAATCTGGCCAGATGCTAACTGAGTGATGAATAAACCATATCAAATCTGACAGTCCAGGCTCTGGTTGAAGAACTGGTAATGTGGCAGAGAACGTATTCTCACATTATTATTTATGGAAGTAATTGTTAAAGCATTATTGGCAAATATTTATGAGTTTGGTTGCTGTTCATTTCCTTGAAAATTTCTCCCTATTCTCAGCTGCCAGTAAGTGTGCATTTGAGACGGAGATGGAAGTGGAGAGAAGGAAGCAGATACAAATCATAACACTACTGAGAGCAATCGAAAGGGGAAAAGAGGAAGTCTCCTTCTTTTCGTTTTATGCCCCCAAATTATCTCCTCCATCCCATTTAAAATTTGTTTAACAGTGCATTTAAAAATTGATCATCTTTCCCACAAAATTGTAACCTCTACAAGAATAAGAATTTCACTTGCTGTATTGGGATTGTGTCATTGCGGCTTTT
>NW_006989861.1:0-782 GCF_000164805.1 Carlito syrichta
GCCCCAGTGACTGGCCTTCTTCCAAATTTTGTGTTCCTTGACTAGTATTCATCTGTGATGAGTGTTCGAGTAACAAGTTCTCCTCCATAATTGGCACCCCAGTGATTGTACTCTGTGGTGGGTTTCCCAGTGACTGGTTTTCCATTGCGATGGGTGTCCCAGTGACTGGTCCTCCTCTGTGTTATCTACAACAATGATTAGCTTTTTTTTATATGTTGGGTATACCAGTCATTAGCACTTCTTTGTGATGGGTACACCACTATCTGACTCTGCTCTGTCATTGCTGTCCAAATGACTAGCACTCCTCCTTAATGGTTGACCCAGTAACAGAAACTTCTGTAAAAGGGGTGTTCCATTGACTGTTTTTCAACTATTATGTGTGCCTTGGTATCTGGGACTCCTCTTTGATTAGTACCCCAGTGACTTGTGTCCCTCCATAATTTTTTCCCCAGTGACTAGTCCTACACTGTGATGTGTGTCATACTGTGCCTTCTCAAAAATGAGTGTTCCAGTGCCCTCCTTTGTGTTGAATGTCCCGCCATGACTAGCCCTTCTGTTTGAAGGGTACCCTATGACTGGGCCCTTCTCTGTAATGTATGTCATAGTGACTGCCTCTCTTCATTGTCGGGCACCCCAATGACTGGCCTCTGTGATTTGTGTCCTATTACCTAGCCTCCTTTATGAAAAATTCTCCAATGACTAGGACTCTATGATTGGTGCCCCAGTGACAAGGCCTTTCTCCACATTGTGTACCCCATTGCCTGGTCCTCATCTTTGATGTG
>NW_006989862.1:0-812 GCF_000164805.1 Carlito syrichta
CACTCCAAAATAAATTAGAAATTAGCAGAGTGTGGTAGGGTGTGCCTGTAGCACTGGCTACTTGGAAGGCTGAGGCAGAAGTGTCACCGGAGTCCAGGCGGTTGATGCTGAGATGGCCCTGAGTATGCCACGGCACTCCAGCTTGGGGACTGAACGGGACCACAACTCAATTTAAAAAAGCGGTATATATTCTTGATGGAATACTAGACCCTCAATGTAAAAGAAGATCAAAATTATGTCATATTCAACAATATCTATGCAGCTGGAGACCTCATTTTAAATGAATTGTTACAGAAACAAAAAAACAAAATACTGCATGTTCTCACTCACAAGTGTGTCCTAAACACTGGGCAAAAGAATGGAGATAAAAGAGACTGAGAACTGATTTAAGCAGAGAGGGAGAAAGAGACATATGGACACAAAACTACCCCCTGGATACCATGATCATTTCTGTGATTGGGTGGGCTGTTCAGAGGGAAAAATCTTGCCTTCCTGCCAGAAAACTGTGTAAGTAATCCTCACATGTACGCCATGATTCTAAAGTTATAACATACCCAGAAAAGAAAACTTAACACGGAGGATTCACAGAGACATCATATTCGAGAACTTAAAGCCCAGTCTCATTAAAATTTAAAGAAGGAAAATGCTGCAAGTTATGCCCTTAGATCACCGTGGCACAAAGCTTAAGCAACATTCTTAAGAGAGGCATAAATACCAAAATATTTGTAAATTAAGCAATAGGTACCTCTTTGGGTGGCATTCCTAGGGTACACCTTTTTGTGTAGCGTGAGCCTCTTGATGCTAAACCACTT
>NW_006989863.1:0-857 GCF_000164805.1 Carlito syrichta
GTTCAAATTCCTCAAGAGTCTTTCTCTTGATATCCAAGCAACAGGAATTCTAGGTCACCAGGAAATATCTTGGCGTCTTGCTGAGAATGAAGCAGGATTTCAGTAATGGGAGTCCACATATCCAGAACACTGCACGACCTGTTGCTACGGAAGAATAAGGAATCTTGGTTACACGAGGACTCCATCTCAAAAACCTACAGACCATCTTGCTAAGAGATAACCACCATTCAGGTTCTGGGAGTAGGTATCTGGATAATGGGAGTCCTCATATACAGGAAACTGCGTGATGCATTGCCAACGAAGAATAAGGAATCTGGTTTACACGTGTCCTCCATCCCAATAAAACTTCAGGGTTTCTTGCTAACGGCTAAACACGAATTTGGGGTTTTGAAGCATAAACTAGGGAAATGAAATGCTCATATACAGACAAATGCACTGACTTTTCCTAAGAAAGAATAAGGAATGTGGGTGACATGTTTTATCAATCTCCAAAAAAAATGCAGCGTCTTCCTAAGATCTAAAAAAAAATCAAGCTTTCGACGCATATATCTGTGACCCAGGGTACTCTTATACAGGTAACTGCACGGCTGTTGCTAAAAATAAGGAATCTGGTTTATACGAGTCCTCAGTCCTGAAAATCTACAAGGCATCTTGCTGACGGCTAAAGAAGAATCAAGGATTCGAGGCATGATGTGGGTAATAGCAACCCTCATATACAGGAAACTACGTGGCCTCTTGCTAATAAAAGACAAGAAATCTGTTTTCCATGGTTCCTCTATCAAAAAATCTACATGACTTCTTAGTAAGGGCTAAATAAGAATCAGGGTTTTGAAACAGGTATCAAGGAAAGAAAGTCC
>NW_006989864.1:0-736 GCF_000164805.1 Carlito syrichta
AATGTCTATTCAGATCCTTTACCCATTTTTTTTTTTTTTTTTTTTGAGTTGGAGTCTCACTCTGTCACCCAGACTGGATGGAGTGCTATGGCCGCTCCCGGCCACCACAGCCTCCACCTGCTGGGCTCTGGCGATCCTTCTGCCTCAGCCTTCCCAGTAGCTGGAGCTACCACGCCTGGCTACCATGCACGCTACCACGCCTGGCTCATTTTTTGATTTATTGTAGAGATGAGGTCTTGCCAAGTTGCCCGGGCAGGTCTCGAACCCGCGGGTTCAGGCAATCCACTCACCTCAGCCTCCCAAAGGCACGGGATTCAGGCTGAGCCACCGAGCCCGGCTCCTATACCAAATTTTTTTTTTTTTTTTTTGAGTTGGAATCTCACTCTGTCGCCCAGACGAATGCAGTGGCCACTCCCAGCCACCGCAACCTCGACTTGCTGGGGGCTCCAGCGATCCTTCCGTCTCAGCCTTCCGAGTAACTGGAACTACAGGCGTGTGCTACCACACTCGGCTAATTTTTGATTTATTGTAGAGATGAAGTCTTGCCAAGTTGCCCAAGGGCTCGACAATCCACTCACCTCAGCCTCCCAAAGGCACGGGATTACAGGCTGAGCCACCGAGCCCGGCTACCCAATTTTTAATGGAATTTTTTTGTTGTTGTTAAGTTCTTGTATATTTTGGATATTAGTCCTTTGTCAGATGAATAGTTTGCAGATGTTTTCTCCAATTCTATGGG
>NW_006989865.1:0-1221 GCF_000164805.1 Carlito syrichta
CATGGGCTCTGGCAAGCCTCTCACCTCAGCCTCCGGGACAATGGACATCTCGACCCCAGACACTCTGTTTCGATGGGTGAGGAGAGGGGTGTCTCTGCATGGCCCTGGGCTCCAGCCATCCTCCTGTCTCGTCCTCCCAGAACACTGGGATTCCATTCGTGGTTCATCATAATAGAGTTTCTGGTTCGTTTTTGATGAAGGTTTAAGGCCAGGCTCGGGGCCTCAGCCTTATTATCCAGGCGCTTGTGGAGGCTGAGGCCAGCGATGGTTCCAAAACCATGGGCCGAGACTAGCCCAGGTATAACAGCGAGATCTCATCTCTACACTCCATCTCAAATGAGCCATTGTGGTGGCACGTGCCTGTTGTTCTGGCTCCTCAGATTGCCAGGAAAATGCTCCCCAAAGCTTGGCATCCATTTGTGTATGGAGTTGGGATCATCATGAACAGAAAGATTATTTGGAAGGACACCCCGCCTTGGGTCTAGAGTTCCCGAAAGACAGTGGATCAACAGACAATTGGGCTGTGGCTTTGGGAGGCCGAGGCAGGGGACAGCTGGAGCCCAGAAGTTCGAGACCAGCCTGGGCCACATAGCGAGACCTTGTTGCTCCCTAGAATGCAAACACTGGAGTCATGTGTAGTGCCGTCCACGGTACAGGTTAGACATGATGCAGTGAACTCTGTTTTGGGGTGTTCCTTTGCATTGCTCCTGCTGACAAAACGTGCAAGTACAGGACAGGCACAGTGGCTCACAGCCATCAACCCCATGCCTGGGAAGGACAAGGCTGGTGGCTGCCTGAGCCCAGGGGTCAGAGACCAGCCTGGGTGACGTGGTCAGACCTCATCTCGGTGAGAGATTCCCAAAATCTAGTCCGTCATGGTGGAATCCAGAGTCCCGGTTGATCACTCTGTGCCCAAGGGTTGCCTTAGCTTGGGGCCATCTGTTCCGTGAACTCACACACGTTTTTGCTGTGGAACATGAATGTTGAGGGTGGAGGCAGGCCTTCTGGGGTGCGTGGTTGAAGTTTCAGGACAGATGTGCCCGGTGGCCCCCTTTGTAACTTCCCACGAACTTCAAGACAGAAAGTGCCTTTTACTCTCCCATCCTTGAGGGTGAATCCTCTTGTGGGTAGCATGGTTAGTGATGGTAGTGATCATTATTATTATTAGAGTCAGAATCCCAACTCTGTCACCCAGGGCAGAGCACAGGAGCATGCTCATGG
>NW_006989866.1:0-790 GCF_000164805.1 Carlito syrichta
CGCTCGTTCGCAAAGGCCCTCTATGGAAAGGAACACAAATCAAGGGGAAAGAGTGAGTGTCGGTGACCTGCACTGACCAGGGGGGGGTTAGGACCGCACCGGTGAATCAAAACGGAGAGAAGAAACCACACGGAGGCAGCTCTTCTGGGAACAGTTTGGCCAAGACTGAAGCCAATTTTATTCAAACCTTTTCCAACTTATATACCATTTTCTATAATCTCCAGCAGTGTGACAATTACTTGCTGGGGGCGTACAAGTTCATTGATGTGTAACACGCTTTACAAATCATGTACCGTCACAAGACTTTCAGGTTCCCAGTGAACAATTACAATTCCATGATGTATGAATCACAGGTGCACAATTTCAATACAGATTGTTCAAAATGTTCTCCACAATGTTCAATAAATCATTCATATTATACTCTAAGTTCTAAGTCCTGATTAAAAAACTTTCCAAGTTAACTCTAAGTTCAATCCAATTTTACTAACCTTTAATATTTTTGACGATTAATATTATTAACTTAACACTATACTATAATCTATAAGTTTACTTAAATGACTTAATTTTATTACCTTAATTTTATACTATTTATTTTTATAATTCTTATAACCTACTACATTTCTATACTGCCCTATGATTGTATATTAATTACCTATGAACTTATCCTTAACCCTAAAATCTTATCACAACTTCTATAAATCTCAATATCTAAACTATTGTCTTTTATACTTTATTAATTTACTTATCTTATAATATCATGTCCAAATTCTAATACAACTATTATCCTACT
>NW_006989867.1:0-4342 GCF_000164805.1 Carlito syrichta
CCCCAGGAGTTGGAGGCAGATGACTTGAGGAGACAAGTGCTTCCAACACAGTGCCAGATGACTAGAAAGGAAACAAGAGACTGGGCCTGGTGACTCATGCCTATAATTACAGCACTTTGGGAGGCAAAGTACAGAAGACGGCCTTAGTCTAGGGATTTCAGGTCAGCCTGAGCAACTTGGTGAGACCTTGTCTTAACAATGAATCCAATAGTTGACTGGGCATGATGGCAAACGTTTGTGGAACCAGCTACTCAGGAGGCTAAAGGAGAAAGATGGCCTGATACCATCACATTGAGGCTGCAGTGACCATGGATTTCCTCTGTATTCCATCCCGGACATCAGAGTCAAAATCCAACCTAATATAAAAGTATTTACGCTGGGCTTGGTGGCTCAGCCTGTAATCCCACGTCTTTGGGAGGCTGAGGTGAGTGGATTGCCTGAGCCCGCGGGTTGGAGCCCCGCCTGGGAAGCGAGACCTCATCTCTACAATAAAAAAAAAAAAAAAAAATCAGCCGGGCGTGGTAGCGCATGCCCGTAATTCTGGCTACTTGGAAGGCTGAGGCGGAAGGATCGCCAGAACCCAGCATGTCGAGGCTGCGGTGGCTGGGAGCGGCCACTGCACTCCAGTCTGGGCAATAGAGTGAGACTCCAACTCAAAAAAAAAAAAAAGTATTTACAATAGTCAGGATTGAAAAAGTTTGGTCTCCTGTGTAATCTTTATTACAATAATCAAAATGATACATACCTAAAAAAAAGAAGAAAATATGACCTATAAAAAAGGATCACTAGAAACATCCTTCCGTATGTTACTCAATAGTATATGATCATCATATGCCTATATTCTTGGGTAAGATATAATAGATTAACACTCATGGCAACATAACAATTTATTGTGTGGACAACAAAAGTTAATACTTTATAAACAATTCTATTCATTAAAACAGACAAATTTACATAGCCTAAATAAACCTTCAAATTTCACTGTATGCAAACCAGATTACAATATTCAAGCATTTTCTGTTCTTCTGATAGTGTGATCCATGTGCAAACAGTTTTCTTCAGTTTTAAAAGGTGAATCTGATTATTTACTAAACATAAACTTATAATATATACACTTTAAGAGAGTAAATATCTTTGCTCTGATGTCTATGAAAATATCTCTTTATATTATATCAAATTACACTTATGTCTTGTAAGTATTGATAGTATGAAGATGCATCAAGATATTAGTGTTCTGGCCTCATTTTCTCATTTGCATGTAAGTAGTAAGACAAATGATTTCTAAAACTCTCAATGATTCTTTGTCATCTATTTCCAAATAAAAATGTTATCCTGAGCTCTCACCTCATTCCGAACTTACAATAATGCTTACTGTGAGCCACAAAAAACCTCTTCATTTCGATCTTTTAAAGGAGATTACATATCAGTGTTCTTCATCCTCCATGAAAAACATGAGATGAGTGCTGATGACCTACTATGCAAGGACATTTCATTGCTCTAAAGTACCAACAGCTGACCCCATGCCTTTACATAAACACTCTTAATGAAGGCATAGCAATGTCAGTTGAGTTACATCAATATTGTTTGCTTTTTGAAATATCCTCCTATTCTGTTAATGCAAAATCAGAATTATACAGAAAATATACTTATGCTTTCCTAAAAAACAAACAAAACCATTTTCTTTGAGTTGGAGTCTCACTCGGTCGCCCAGACTGGAATGCAGTGGCCGCTCCCGGCCACCAAAGCCTCGCCTGCTGGGCTCCGGCGATCCTTCCGCCTCAGCCTTCTGAGTAGCCGGAATTACAGGCATGCGCTACCACGCCCGGCTGCCTTTTTGATTTATTGTAGAGATGAGGTCTCGCTGCCCAGGCCGGTCTCGAACCCGCAGACTCAGGCAATCCACTCACCTCAGCCTCCCAAAGGCGGGGCATTACAGGCTGAGCCACCGAGCCCGGCAAAAAACCATTTTCTAAAGCCACTCGATATTTGATATTTGCTTCAACTTGACCTTTCAGTAAATAAGCCTCCATATAAATTGCATCTGTGCCTGAACCCGCAGGTTCGAGACCCGCCTGGGCAGATAGACCTTATCTCTACAGTAAATCAAAAAATCAGCCGGGCGTGGTAGCGCGCGCCTGTAATTCCAGCTACTCAGAAGGCTGAGGCGGAAGGATCACCAGAGCCCAACAGGTCGAGGCTGCGGTGGCCGGGAGCGGTCACTGCACTCCAGTCTGGGTGACAGAGTGAGACTCCAACTAAAAAAAAAATAAAAAATAACAATAAATAAATAAATAAATTGCGTCTGTAAAGTTTTCAGTCCGAATACCCTAGTAATTCCAATGGCATATATTTTGAACAAAGGCCAGTTCACATTCCTTAAATTTATAGATTCTCTACAATGCACAATCTAATATCATATAAAGTTTTTGCTGGTTAATGTCTTTAGACATGTTTTACATCTTGTACATTCAAAAGATCTGTGATTTGAGTAAAGATAATGGTACTCTTTACATCTGTAAATTTCTCACCATGTCTCTATTGTTTATAACTAGATATAAGATTTTCGAGTCATTAGAGATACTGAAAATTTAGAGTATAAATTGTCTGATGTTGAGAAAACTTGGAATAACAGTGAAAAAGTTTACCCCATTCTGCTCATCTATACGGAACCCCTAAATATAGATGCTCATATGTCAACCAAATATAGAATGAGAGCTAAAGGCTTTATCTCATAACAATCATTTATATAGTTTGATCTCAGTATGGATTCTCACATGTCGAGCTACTTGTATATGAGAGCAAAGGGCTTACCATGTTTTTCACATTTGTAGAGTTTCTCTCCAGCATGGATGATTACGTGTCCAGGCAATCCATTGTGACAGTGAATACCTATGTCACATTCTTCACATTTGTAGGGTTTTTCTCCAATATCGACAGACTTAGGTTCAGTAAATACTTTAGGAGAGCAAAGGACTTTGCCACATTCTTCACTTTTGTAGTTTTTCTCCAGTATGGCACCTCATATGTATAGCAAATCATTTGAGAAAAAAAGGCTTTGCCACATTCATCATGTTTGTAGAATTTCTCTCCACTATGGATGGTCTTGTGTCCAGAAAATTCTTTATCAGTGTGAAAAGCTTCGCCACACTTTTCACATTTCTAAGGTTTGCAATAGTATGGATCTTGACATGTCAAGCAAGTAGTGAATGAGAGTGAAAAGCTTTTCTGCATATTTCACATTTTTAGGGTTTTTTCTCCAGCGTGGATGGTCATGTGTCCAGCAAATTCATTTGTGAGAGTGAAAGGTTTTTGCCATATTCTTTACACTTGTAGGATTTCTCCCAGTATGTGGTCTTATGTCCAGCAAATCCTTAATACAGTGGAAGCCTTTACCACACTTCACATTTGTATGGTTTCTTTCCAGTATCGATGGTCTTACGTTCAGGAAATCCTCCATGTGTGCAAAAAGCTGTGCCACACTATTCACATTTGTAGGGTTTCTCAACAGTATGGATCTCTGCTGAGCAAGTAGTGAATAAGAGTGAAAAGTTTTTGAATATATTTCACATTTGTAGGGTTTCCCTCCAGTAGGAATCATCTTATGTCCAGAAAATCCATTGTGAGAGCAAAAGGCATTTTCACATTCTTCACACTTATGGTTTCTCCCCAGTAAGCACCTTGATATGTCCAGCATGCTTTGAATGGTAGCAAAAGGCTTGGCCACATTCTTCACATTTGTAGAATTTCTTCCCAGTATACATGGTCTTATGCCTAGCAAACTGTACATGAGAGTAAAAGGCCGTGCCATATCTTCACATTTTTATGATTTCTCCCCAGCATGCATGGTTGTGTGTTGAGAAATTCCACAGTGAAAGTGAAAGACCTTGCCACACTTCTCACATTTGTAGGATTTCTCTCCATTATGAATATGCTGATGTACAATAAGACTCGAGTTGTGAGTAAAGTCTTTGCCACATTCTGCACAATTCTAGGGTTTCTCTCCAATATGGATCATTGTATGTCGAGTAAGGTGTGAAAAAAAGTGAAAGGCTTTGCCACATTTTTCACATTTATAGGGTTTCACTCCAGTATGGATCATCGTATGTTGAGTAAGGCGTGAACGAATGTGAAAGGCTTTACCACATTCTTCACATTTGTAGGGTTTCTGTCCAGTATGGATCATATTATGTCGAGTAAGGATTGAATGAATGTGAAAGGTTTTGCCACATTCTTCACATTTGTAGGGTTTCTTTCCAGTATGGATTATTGTATGTTGAGTAAGATATGAATGAGAGTGAAAGAATTTGCCACATTCTTCACATTTGTAGGGTTCTCTCCAGTA
>NW_006989868.1:0-793 GCF_000164805.1 Carlito syrichta
AAAAGCGAGTTACGTCAGATTGTGGCCAGCTGGCTAATTAGTATTTTCAGCTCGTTAAGTCAGGTGACTAGCTAGGTAGCTAGGTATTAAGTCAGCAATATATGTCAGCTAACTAGTTAGTTAAGTCAGCTAGTTAAGTCACCTGCTAGCTAGTTAATCCAGTTAGTTAAGTCAGCTGTCTAGCCAGCTGCCTTGCATAGTAGCTAGCTAGTTAAGTCAGCTGGCTAGCCAGCTGGGTAGCTAGTTACGTCACCTAGTTACATCAGCTCACTGGTCAGCTGGTTAGCTAGGTAGTTAGATAAGTCAGCTGGCAAGCCAGAGGTTTATGTAGGTAGGTAGCTAGTAAAGGCAACTGGTTAGCCATCAAGCCAGCTAGTTATATCAAATATTTAAGTCAGCTGGCTATCCAGCTGTCTAGTTAGGTAGCTAGATAGTTAAGTCTGCTGGATAGTCATCTGGCTACTTCTTTAAGTCAGCTAGTAAAATCAGCAGGCTAGACTGCTGGCTAGCTAAGTAGGTAGGTAGGCAGTTAAGTCAGCTGGCAAGTCAGCTGGCTAGTCAGCTGGCTAGTTAGTTAATTCAGCTGGCTAGACAGCTTGCTAGCTTGGTAGCTATCCAGTTATGTCCGCTGTCTAGCCACCTGGTTAGCTAGTTATGTCATCTAGTTAAGTCTCCTGAGTAGCCAGCTGGCTAGCTAGGTAGCTTGCTAGTTAAGTCAGCCGGCTAGACAGATGGCTAGCTAGATAAGTCACTTAGTTAATTCACTGGATAGCCAGCTGGCTAGCTATGTAGC
>NW_006989869.1:0-1259 GCF_000164805.1 Carlito syrichta
CATCTAGTTTTTAGAACATTATCCATCAGTGACGTAATATGTGATTGGTCTTCCCTTGCATATAATATTGGCTACGCTTTTATCAGAACTCATTTGCAATTAAGGACTTACTGTGCATGGGACACTGACTCCAAGACTCTGAACAGTCGGAAGGGCTGAGTCATTTCTGCCTAACATGGTTGAGGAAGACCTGCAAGAAGCAAACACATTGGAAGACAAAGTCTCTCCACATGTGTAAGCTTCAGTCTCCAGTGAGAAACAGCAAGGTCACTACTTCTCTTCCTTCACTGTGGCTTGATTGTGTAGTGCATTTACATATATGTCGTATGCTCCTTTTGAAATTTGTGTTCCCTTGATTTCTCAATCTTTTTCAAAAGTCCCTATCACGCTGCTTTACTTTTGTAGTCCTTATTATGTATAATATCATCCTATTTTTTTCAAATTTTTATGGATTTCCAATTTAAATGTTCTTTTGTGGAAAAAAGTTTTTTTCTCCAGAACAAAAATAGCTGGTGTCTATGTAATTATCAGGCTCAATTGGTAAACTGATTAGAGGATATCAATTTAGTGATACCATGTATTTTTATTACTTTTTATTTCTACTGTTTTTCATGTGTTTCAGAAATATTATACACTACTTCCTTATCCATTGATTTAGAAATGTATAATTCTCTTCTAAGAGTGTCACAATATCATTTTAATCTGTTAACAGGATCATATGACTTTCTCATTGATTCTGTTAATTTGATTAATTATATTGATGAATTCCCAAATGCTGAGTCTCGTATTCTTTCCTGCCATAAAGGTAGATTGATCATGATGTAATGTTGCAATGTGCTGACACAATGTTTCTAATAATTTTTACACTTCTACTCAAATGTGATTTTTCTAGAAAGAACAGACATAAAATACTTAGTATGGAATAGAAATTGTGTGTTGACATTATCGTCATCCTGGGAAACCAGGTTTTCTATTCTCTTCTAATCCTTTTTCTTTTCAATATTATTTTTATTTTAAAATGTAGGGAATAATTTAAGGTGCATGTATAGTTTGGGTACCTTTGTTGATATTATGTCCTCCTACTCCCATGGTTGTGTCCCAGTACTGTCAGTCACTTTCTTATAGTATTCTGAATAATGTTCAGGGTCAACTTATGAGTGAGTACACACAGTACTCAGATCTTTGTTATGTGATACATCACTGAGAATTTATTCTTTTTTTTAAAATCTTTTTCGCCCACGTGGGAGTACAGCAGCACT
>NW_006989870.1:0-816 GCF_000164805.1 Carlito syrichta
GTCTAAACTCCACATTGTTTGATGTTTTAAAACACATAATTAAAAAATTTTCAATGTGCTTGTAAACACTGATTGTATGTGATTGGTGAGCTCTTGAAGGTAATTATTGACATTTAACTATAAACCTAAACTCCCAAACAAGGAGCAATATGTATAAATATATATTCTTGAACTAGACACTTATGAAATATAATGTATAGGCTAAAATTAATTGTTTAGAGTACCTAAAAACCTTTTATGTGATTATCTATATACCAAAGATATCATAAAAATATGATTTTATCATGCTCATCAATATAAGAAATTAATTAATTAATTAATTAATTGGTGACTTACATGAATGTATGACTCCACAAAACATTAGGCCAAGTTCTATAGCTACATTTTATAAACCCTTACTCAAAGAAGACAAGTTTATTCAAAAATAAGCTATACTTTGAGAGTGTTTTGTAAGTAAATATAGGCAAACTTGTATTTTCTAATCTAAGTTTGTTTTGTTTGAATCTTCAGTTCATCTCAAGGGACTACTGAAAGATAGTAAGCTCTTAATACCAGGCTTTTCTTCCTTGATTATTGATACCACTTAGAATAATGTTCCTTTTGGTTCTATTTCTACAGTCAAATTGATTAAAACTCATTTATCACTATAAAGAAACAAATATTTCAAGACATTGAACCAGGTTTCTAGGTTCTTTCCTCTATCCTCAGTCTCTGAACACTTAGTTACCATTTCTATAAATTTGGATGATGCCTCAGGCTCTTAGAGTGGTTTTTATTATACATGCTTTTCATTATGACCGCAAACATTTATCTTTC
>NW_006989871.1:0-1499 GCF_000164805.1 Carlito syrichta
CAGCAGGTTGAGTCAGGTTGCTGGCTATCTAACTAATGGGTTAATTCAGCAGGTTGAGTCAGCTAGCTAGCTAGTTAGCAAATTGGTTGAGTCACCTACTTGACTAGGCTAGATAGCTAGTAAACTAACTTTAAGTCAGCTGGAAGGTCAGCTAGATAGCAAGATAGCGAATGAGTTATGTCACCTGGTTGAGTCAGCTAGCCAGCTCATTAGTTAATGATATGTCAGATGATTAAGTCACCTAGCTAGTACGTTAGATTATGATTAAGCTAACTAGCTATCTAGCTGGTTACATCAGCTAGCTAGCAAGGTAGCTAACTATTTAAGTCAGATTGCTAGCTAGGTAGCTAGATAGTTAGCTAACTATTTAAGTCAGCTGGCTAACTATGTAGCTAGCTAGTTAGCTAACTATTTAAGTCAGCTGGCTAGCTAGGTAGCTACTAGTTAAGTCAGCTACTTAAGTCAGCTGCCTAGTCAGCTGGCTAGCTAGATAGTGAGCTAGCTAAGTCAGTTGGTTAGCCAGCTGGATAACTGGTTAATTCAGCTAGTTAAGATAGCTTGCCAGCCAATTGACTAGATATCTACCTGGCTAACTAGTGTGGTCAGCAAGTTAAGTCAACTGGCTAGCCAACTGGCTAGCTGGTTAAGTCAGCTAGTTTAGTCAGCTGTCTAGCCAGCTGGCTAGGTAGTTAGCAAGCTAGATAAATCAGCTTGCTAGCTAGCAGGATAGTTGTTCAAGTCAGCTAGTTAAGTCAGCTGTCTAGCCTGCTGGCTATGTCGATAGCTAGCAAGCTAAGTGAGGTGGCTAGCCAGGTTGCTAGCTTAAGTAAGCTAGCTAAGTCAACTGGCTAGCCAGCTGGCAAGATAGATAGCCAGCTAGTTAAGTCAACTGGCTAGCCAGCTGACTAGCTGGTTAAGTCAGCTAGTGATGTCAGCTGGCAACCAGCTGGCTAGCAAGTTAAGTCAGCTAGTTAAGTCACCTGGCAACTGGCAGGCTAGCTGGTAAAGACAGCACATTAAGTCAGTTGGCTATCCAGCTGGTTAGCTAGTTAAAAAGTTAGTTAAGTCAAATGGCTAGCCATCTGTCTAGGTAGCTATTTTAGATAATTAATTCAGCTGGCTAGCTAGGAATCTAGCTATATAAGTAAGCTAGTTATGGCAGGTATGTAGCTAGTTAATTCATCTAGTTTATTCAGCTGACTAGCTAGGTAGCTTGGTGGGTAGCTAGTTAGTTAAATCAACTGGTTAGCCATATGGTTAGCTGCTTAAGTCAGCTATTTAATTCAGCTTGCCAGCCAGCTGGCTAGCTAGTTTAGTCAGCTAGTTAAGTCAACTGGCTAGCTAGTTAAATCAGTTAGTTAAATCAACTGGCAAATCAGCTGCCTAGCAGGTAGCTGGCTAGTTAAGTCAGCTGGTTAACTAACTGGCTAGCAAGTTAATCACCTATTTAAGTCAGTTCGCTGGCTAGCTGTTTAGCTAGGTAGTGAGGTAGTTAAATC
>NW_006989872.1:0-715 GCF_000164805.1 Carlito syrichta
CTCTTTTTTCTTCAGACTCTCTCTCTTTTGTTTTTTTTTTTGAGTTGGAGTCTCACTCTGTCACCCAGACTGGAGTGCAGTGGCCGCTCCCAGCCACCGCAGCCTCGACCTGCTGGGCTCCGGCGATCCTTCCGCCTCAGCCTTCCGAGTAGCCAGAATTACAGGCACGCGCTACCACGCCCGGCTAATTTTTTGATTTTATTGTAGAGATGAGGTCACACCTTCCCAGGCAGATCTCGAACCCGCGGGCTCAGGCAATCCACTCACCTCAGCCTCCCAAAGGCGTGGGATTACAGGCTGAGCCACCAAGCCCAGCTTCTTCAGACTCTCTTAAACAGGAAAGTTAATTTTTGTCTGAATCGCCAAACTTCCTTTTCAGAAGGAAAAGTACTTGGGGTCAAGGTATGAGTCTTCATATAAGTTTTGAAAAACTCTCTGACTCACTGAATGAAATGCAAGAAGCAAGGATTAAAGGGGCCCTATTTTCAATTCTCCTGTGAAATACCCTGGTTTCAGGAGGCACTAAGACAGGGCTGGGGTCAAATATTGCTGCCCGTTTTTGTGTTATTTACTGGCTTGACTTGATTTTTATTCAAAACAAATGTATTTATAGAACCTGATAACCAAATGCTTTATAATAGAGAAGAGTCACTGCATCTGACCCAATGCAGAATAAAAAGCAAAGTGTGAAAAGTCATGAATGCATCTGGTTTCC
>NW_006989873.1:0-6486 GCF_000164805.1 Carlito syrichta
CACAGATCTGAGCACATCATTCTTCTGTTTAAATGTCCCAGTGGCTTCTCATTTCTTTAAGCAAAGAGGAAGAATACTAAGAAAAACAGAGAGGGCTTTTATTTTCTTTCTGCTGCCTCATTGGTCAGCCTGATAATCTTCTGCCACTCTGCTCCCACATCATGCCCACCTAAACACACACACACACACACACACACACACACACACACACACACACACACATACACGCATGCACTCCATCTATCCCAAAGAGTTTCAGTTCTCTTGAATACTGGGTTCTCCTGTGCTTTTATGTACTTACTCTTGTCCTGGATACCTCTCTCCATCTGCTTTTTGGGCTACCTGGACCAATAGCCCCTTTTTTTGAAAACCTTCCCATCCTTCCCTGTCTGGGGAGGTATCCTTCCTATATACTCCCATTTTGGTAGATCTTTATCCCAACAGTCATGAGACCTTTTTGTATTTGTCTATGAATGTAGCTCTCCCCCATCAATCTAAATTCAAATTGCACACATTTATTAGCTTCATTTGTTTAAATCTCTGAAGATGGTAGATGTCTAATAAATGTGTGTTGAACAAATAAATAAAGAAATGTTAACTAAGTTGTTGCTGACGGCTGTGTCTAAAGAAATCCAGACTTCTATGTAGTTTGGTAGCCAGGTGATTTGTCTTGGAAGGTTGTTGAAGAAAAATAAGTCTAGCATTAAGATGCCTTATCTTACCCAATGGATGTGTATACCTTGTATTGGAACTGGACATAAACACGGATATAGCAATGGTGGACTTTGTTCTCTTCCACAAATCACCAAACCAGTTC
Source organism: Carlito syrichta (assembly GCF_000164805.1). NCBI lineage: Eukaryota > Metazoa > Chordata > Mammalia > Primates > Tarsiidae > Carlito > Carlito syrichta. Next base: position 818 of record NW_006989873.1, read on the forward strand.
CCTGTAGAACAGACCAAGAAGCATTACCTTCACTTTGAAACATGACCTCATGTCACTGACTCATGAGCAGAAACCCTGAGATGTGGATCCCTTTCCACCAATGTCCCCAATCTTGCCTCATAGGATAGGAAAAGAATAGCCATCCATAACCCTGATCATTTTCAAACAAATTTCCTCCTGTTAACTGTTTACAGCCCCTTAGCTGTTTGTTGTAGCATCTGTCTTTTTGTGAACTGGGTTAGGCTTGGGGTTACAAACTGGGGCAGAGTTGAAGGATCTGAGTGCTTTGGATGTATCAGAGCAAAATGAGGAGTCAGAAATTTGAGAATTTTGTAGGACAAACTATAGTCCACTTTATTTTATTATTGCAATGTGGGATGCAAGTCAGGATTAGGCACATGAGTAGTCTATGAGCAGGTGAAGTTTGGGCCCCCAGCTGGTCCTCACTTTCCTGGTTTAGGATCAGGTACCCTTTGTGATGCCACGTGCCCGCCCCCCCACTCCCTCCCCTGGTAGTGTCCTGCCTATTCCTCCCTTGAAACATGGTGATAACTGTTCAGGATCCACTTATGAGGGAGAGCATGTGTTATTCAATTCTTTGTTTCTGTGACAGATCACTGAGTATGATGAAATTTAAACCCATCCAGTTTTCTGTGTAAAACTCATAATCGTGTGCATGTACTGCATTTTCTTTATCCAGTCCACTTTCTGTGGGCAGTAGGGTTGGCTCCATGTTTTTGCTAATATGAATAGTGTGGTAATAAACATGCGTGTGCAGGTATCTTTTTTGTAGAATGATTTGAGTTCCTCCATGTATATTCCCAGAAGGAGGATTGCTGGGTCATATGGAAGATCAATTTCTAGTTTTTAAAAAAATCACCACACGGTTTTCCAAAGAGGTTGGACTAATTTGCACTCCCACTAATGGTGTAGAAGCATTCCCTTTTCTCTGCACCCATGCCAGCATCTGCTGTTTTTTTTTTTTTATTTATTAATGTTGGCTACCCTTACTGGAGTTAGGCGACAAGTCCAGTTCTTTTTGTATGGCCCTTGGGCTATGAATAATTTTCACATTTGTTAAACCATCGCTCTTTAAATGGTTATATAAGAACCTATATAATATCTTAGCTTTTACCTCTTGACTTGCAAAGCCTAAAATAGTTACCACATATGGCCATTTAAGAAAAGAGGTTGCTGATCCCTAAGGTGGAAGGAGTCCCTCAAAGATGGAATTTGGAGGATAGACACATCTAGTCTGGATTTTTAAATTGATTACAATGGATGTGTCCTGTAACCTCTGTGTCTCCCAGAGATTCTGTGTTGTGTGCATTGGCCCATTAAGTCTTGTGAATCAGGGAGTCTTTGGTGGAACTCAGCGGACACATCTGGAAACAGAGTGTGCATGCGGAAGCAGAGGCTAGCACAGTTGTCACCAGGTCACCTATGGCCTTCCTGTTTTTTTGTCGTTGGGGTCTCAGGTCAGACTTGGAAGGAACAGATCCCTCTTCCTCTCTTCCTTCTGCTTAAAGGGGCTCCGGCAGGCTAGGTCTTCCTGGCGCTGTCTTTTGAGAGGGTGTGTCACCCTACACCTTTTCACGAGGCTCCTCTCCTGTTGCAGGAACTCATCAGCTGGAGAACATGGCTGCGTGTCACAGAGAGCCCTTTTACCCATCAGGGGAAGGTAATGCTGACAATCATTTTGGCTTTTCCTGACTTAATGTTCTCTCTCTCCTCAGGTCTGTCCTGCCCCAGTGGAAAGAGTATGGATACAGTTTTCAGACATCCTTTAGTACCAAAATACCACTTTGAGACACTCGTGTCCTTCCTTTCAATTATCTCTTTTGTTTAAGGCAGAAAGAACTTACCAGGAGGGGCAATTCATGGCTTCCTATGAAAAGCACACCAAAGGGCAGCCCAGAGATTCTTCCAGTATTTCTGCCATTCCATGGCATTGTGCTTTCAAATCCATAATGCTGAGGATAGTGGATATTCTTTGTCTTCCTCAGTCTCTCATCCTCATTGTCCTGGACTGGGAACTATGGAAGGGGATAACAGGGGACCCAGGCTTCATGTGGTAGAACACCAGAGTGAGAAAGAACAGGCTGATAATGACTGTGTGCGCACCCAGGAAAAGAGCTGGGAACAGGAAGAGCAAGAGCAGGAAGAACAGGCAACGGAAATAGCTTTCCTTACAATGGCCAATATAATTGAGTCTGTATTTGAAGGCAGCATCAGGGATGGGTGTCTAGTGATGTCATACAAACTAATAGATATTTGAAAGAATAAATTATAAACACAGTCCTTTTAATTATAACTACTATTTGTTGAGTGCTGTGTGTCAGGTCCAGTGCTAATCCATTTTTAAGATTCAGTTTATTTGCTGCAAACGGCAATCCTATAGTGTAAGAACTATTATTACTCTGCATTTATAAAAGGGAAAACCAAAGCTCAGAGAGGGTAAGCCACTTGCCCACCATCACACAGCTCATGAGTGGTAGAGCTGGGACTCAGGCCCAGGCCTAACCCCAGAACCAGAGCTCATAACCTCTCCATGGAATGGGCTCTCCCAGGGTGTTTGCCACCATGATCTTATGTCCCATGCCAGCCAGGCATCAGCATATGCTTTGGAGAAACCAATTCCCATAGACAGCTGTCTAGATGGTGTTGATATTGTAAATAGTTTTATGAAAAAATAAGGATGTGGCTTACAAAACAGGCAAAAGGAAGTTATGATTCTTCTGGATACCCTAATCTATCTCCCTATAATTGTCTGTATATGAAATGCCTGCATGAGGTTATCAGAGTATTCCCCGAGTCATCTGTGAAGGTAAGATTGCAATTTTAGCCACGCTTGTTACACAAACCAAAGCAATCTGTTCTATTTTGACACCCTGGCACTCCTACCTTGCAAAAGGGATAGAGGCAGGAATGGAGAAACATTTGTCCACATTCTTGCTCCAATGAAAGTATGAAGGGCTAACCGTGAGGCATTGTCAGTGTAAGTGACAACTCTGGCCTCTAACTTTACTAAGCAGAAGCCAGCCATCTCAGAGATACTTGAGGAGAAAACCGCAGCTCCATGTCTTTAAACCATCTTTAACCTTTAGTTCTAGAAATCCTAATTAAAAATCAATTCCATTTTTTTGTAGTAAATATGACAGTAATTCTATCTCTAACGGCAGTGGAAAGATAAATAGTATGTCAGGTAAACTCAGCAGGAAAATGACATTTTCATTAGCAATTTACTAGGTGTGAAATTCCCACCATGATAACGTATTCCTGAACAATACAGGGTAACCATCCCCCTAGGGCCACCCATTTCACTAATTAACGGGGGAATATATGTGGGATTAATTGTCCTCTACTCAAATTATTTGAGTAATTATTTTGAATACACCTGCACTGAGAAAATAAGTGAAGATTCAAAACAATACACAAACTGACATAACAAGATGATTGCAGCCTACTACAGTCCAGAAAAATCTAATCTGGCCTCCTGACAGCATCCCAATCTTTATTGTGACTGTATGGGTCCCAATTCATCAGTCCATTTTGGCAAGCTATCCCTGCCAGTAATCATTCACTTTCAGGGTAGCCTCTGAATAGGTATTGACTTTAGAGACCGGCAAGTCATCCTGGAATCTCTATTCCTTCATCAGGATTCTTCAGCAGTCTATGAAGCAGGTTGGGAAAGAATTTGGTCTATACATGCTGGACCCCTCAAAGAGACTCTAATGGGAGGGGAAAAAGGAGGTAAGCAAAACTCCAATGCAAAGGGAGAATAAAACACTGGCATCACACCCTACAAACACTCCCAATGATCTGTCAAATCAAGGTAGAATCAGGAAGTATAAAAAGGGATACAGAGGTGGAATGTGTATACCTATGGAGGGTCTATCATATGCCTGGGACTTCAAAAGCATCCCCTCATCTAAACCTTACTTGTTATTGTTATTAGCACCCCCTTTCCAGATGACAAAACTGAGGCCCTCCTTGTTGAACGGGAGCCCGTGCATCTCCAATGGGAAGGATGGGTCAAAGGGATGCAGACCCAGTTCAAAGCACCAAGATGAAGAATCTTGTTCAGGGCCTCTGCTTGTCATGTTCATCTATGAGACAGGTGGCGCAGGGGCTTTCACTGTGTATCTCACATAAGGCAAAGGAAGATGTCATTAGATTTTACTACGGAGTCATCATTTCGGCCCACAGAAAATAATAAAAGTATCAGCACACAGCCCTCCCTTTCATGGGAATGGTTACCTGAGCTCCTCTTCCCACCAGGGGCTTGGCTGGGGCTCTGGAGCTGAGACAGGTGTTGCTCATATGATTTCCACCTGTGCTTACGAATGGTGAAAAGGCACCGTTCATGAAACTGGCATGTCGATCACTCGATGTGTTTTCCTCACAGCCTATTTCTAAATGGGCTTCCACTGAGCCTGCTGAGTGTATAATGAGTCTGCCTCATGACCACGGGTTGCGAGGCTGAGGTGAGTGGATTGCCCGAGCCCGCAGGTTCGAGACCCGCCTGGGCAGCGAGACCTCATCTCTACAATAAATCAAAAAGTCAGCCGGGCTTGGTAGCGCATGCCTGTAATTTTGGCTACTCGAAAGGCTGAGGCGGAAGGATCACCGGAACCCAGCAGACGAGGCTGCGGTGGCCGGGAGCGGCCACTGCACTCCAGTCTGGGCGACAGAGTGAGACTCCAACTCAAAAAAAGAAGAAGTTGAGTTTGTCAACCGGCACAAAAGAAAAGAAGTTGAGTTTGTCAACCGGCAAAAAAAAAAAATAGAATGGAGAGTCTGGGATCAAATTACATTATGTGAAATAAGGGGGTGATGAGAATGGCAATTAAACAACAGATATCAAAGATTCTCTACGGAAAGAATAACCTAGTGATTGTAGGTTACCCATCATTCTACAGGTTAGTAAGGAACACAGTGGGAACCAGTTACTCATGCTTTGCTACTAAAGACCAAGCACAAGTATCACCGGATAGAGCAGGTGCCTAACCTGGTCTCAGGGTTCAGAAGACACTTCTCAGAGGAAGATGCCTTTAAGCCAGGACCTCCAAGGTTGAGGTGAGTTGATTGGGAGGGAGAGGGAAGAAGGTACAGGAACTAGGAAAACAGAATTGGTTGAGGAGTCACGGAAAGTTGACCTGTGACAGATGAGGTAAGAGAAGCCCTGGGTGGTGGTGGAGGGCCTCAGAGCCCTTCTCAGGATCACAACATTTATTCTGAGAGTCAGGATAAACTGTGGAGCAAAGGGTTTTAAGTGAAGTAGAAATGTCAACCAGATTTGCATTTTGTTCAGATCTTATCTTTGCTATAGGGTGCAAGATAGAAATGGAAATGAAGAGAGAAGATAGTAAACTGTTTCCATGGCTTTGAACTCACCTGAGAGGGAAGGAGAAATGTGGTATGAACAGCAATGGGGAGAAGAAGCCAGTGTCTGGAATTAGGGACAAAAAGGGTTTGGATGTTTCCTCCTATTTTACAAAAATGTTTAGGTTCCTGGCACAGGGTCCTTATGTTGTAAAGAGAGTGGCCTTGCATGATTCTAGGCTCTACACACTGTGCCTGATCCCTCCTTGCCTGAAGGTGTCTGTGCTTCTGTAAGAAGAGCCTGGGTGAGTAAATTAAGAATCCCTTTAACTCTAGGAAGTCAG
>NW_006989874.1:0-1196 GCF_000164805.1 Carlito syrichta
TGCCAGCATGGTGGGAACCTCGACTTCAGAGTGCCGAGATGGGGTCTCCCTGTGTGGCCCAGGCTGGCTTTGGGCTTCTGCTCTCCAGTCATCCTCCTGCCTCAGCCTCCCAGAGCACTAGGATTCCAGGTATAGGACACCGCCCCAGGTCTTCTGGTTCATTTTCGATGAAGGTTTGTGGCCAGGCTTAGGACTCAGCTTCGTCATCCCAGCCCTTTGTGAGGCAGATTCCAGTGGCTGGCCTGAGTCCACGGGCCGAGACCCACCTGGGCACCTCAGCAAGGCCTCGTCTCTACCATCTATCCCAAATGAACTTTGTGTGTTGGCGCTCATCTCTTGTTCTGGTTCTTCTGAAGGCTGTGGAAAGGTTAGAGGGTGTCTGATGGGCCAAGGCTATGGTGACCAGTACCGAGACACTGCCCTCCAGGCCGGGTGATGGAGTGAGACTCTGACTCAAAGAAAAAAAGGTAAAAAGGAAAAAGAGAAGAGCATTCATTTGTGTATGGAGTTGGGATCATTGTGAACAAACAGAGATCATTTCGGAAGGAGGCCTAGAGTTCCTGAAAGACGGTGGATCGACAGTCATTCTGGTTATGCCTTAGGGAGGCTGATGTGGGGGACTGCTGAAGACCGAGAGTTTGAGTCCAGCCTGGGCTATAAGGCTAGACCTCATTGCTTCCTGGAATGATAACACTCCAGTCACTTGTCATGGTGCTCACAATCTCAGCTACACTGGATGAGGTGGCCTCCATTCCAGGGTGGGACTTTGCACCACCTCCACTAGCACGTGCAAGGCCTGTCTGGGCACCATGGCTAATGACTGCTAGCCCCGTGCCATGGGAGGTCAAGGCGGGAGTCTCCCTGATACTCGGGGTTGTAAACCAGCCTGGGTGATGTGGCCAGACCTCGTCTCAGTGAGAGGTCCCCTAAATCAAGTCAGGCATGGTGGCCCCTGGAGACCCAGCTGCTTGGGGGCTGAGGCAGGAGGACCACCTGAGCCCTACAGATCGAGGCCCTGGGATACACGTTCATGCCTCCATGCCCCAGTCCAGCTGACAGAGACACTTCCCACGTGTGTCATGACGGGCATCCACGGCTTCTCAGGAAACGGTCTGCGTTGGCAGGGGACGATGGAGAGATCAGGAGAGGTAGACGCCCTCCTCCCCGAATGTGGCAGATAGGGCAACCAGAACGTG
>NW_006989874.1:1864-5694 GCF_000164805.1 Carlito syrichta
ACCCTCTTGATGCCCCACCCTTAGGCAGCCTCCCTTCAGATGACCTGGTACCCAGGAGATGGCGGCCAGAGTCACACACTGAACCCACCTCAGGGGAGGGTCTGGTGCAGGGGCGTGTCTCCCTCAGGGCACCAAAACCTCTGCCCAGCTCAATACCCAGTGTAGACCTGCTGGCTCCTCCCAAGGTCCAACCGAGGAAAGGGAGTGTGTGAGTCTCAAACTGTCAGGGGGGACAACCGGGTGACTCACATGTGTTTCCTCAGCAATTGGGGAGCCTGAGACAGGAACATGGCTAGAGATCATGAGCTGAGACCAAGCTGGATACCACAGAAAGTCCCCTCCTTGACCCCAAACTAAACCCAGAAAACCTTGGGTGAAAGCAGGCATCATCGGAAGGATCGCCTCCTGCCCAGAACTGAAGACCAGGCAGGAAGACCAGGTTATCGACCAAATGGAAAGCCTGTGATCACAGCAATTTTGGAGGTCCAGACCAAGAGTATGGCCCAGGTTGTGTGGTTTGAGAGCAGCCTGGGCAACCTAGTGAGGAAAGAAAAGAAAAGAAAGAAAGAAAGAAGAAGGAAGGAAGGAAGGAAGGAAGGAAGGAAGGAAGGAAAGAAGGAAGGAAGGAAAGAAGAAAGAAAGAAAGAAAGAAAGAAAGAAAGAAAGAAAGAAAGAAAGAAAGAAAGAAAGACAGGAAGGAAGAAATGAAGGAAGGAAAAAGGAAAGAAAGAGAGAAAGGAAAGAAAGAAAGAAAGAAATCCGTTCTTCTTCAAACCTTCTGCCCTCAGTCCTTCCCTCCCACCAACCCAACATGTTGGGGTCCCCCAAGCTTGGCAACTTCCAGTCTCACCCCCAATGGCTGCTCCCACATTGGTGTGGGAGTTCCCAGGCTCCCAGGCCTGGTTCCTGGTGGCTCTCCACTCCGAGGTGAGAAAAGTGCCCCAGGCAGGGCCATCCTCTGACTCAACAATGAGGACCTTCCACCAAGAAAGGCCAGGGACACATCTCTCACCTGGGGAAATTTCTCCCCCCCTTTCCCATTTTTCATTGCTGTTAAATAAGTTGACCTGGGAAAGCATCACACGCAGTTGAGAATTTGTGTATGATTCTGATGTTTTCGGAGACAGGGTCTGACTCTGTGAACCTGGCTGGGGGCCAGGGACAGGGCTGTCACTTACTGCCAGCCTCAAAATCATGGGCTTTGGTGATACTCCTCCCTCAGACTCTGGAGTGGTTGGCACAATAGGCACCTTGACCCCAGACCCCCTGTTTGGATGGGTGCAGAGACGGGGTCTCCCTCCATGTCCCAGGCTGGGCTTGGGCTCCTGTGCTCTAGCCATCCTCCCTCCACGGCCTCCCAGAGCGCTGAGATCACAGGCATGGGCCACTGCATCAGGTCTTCTGGTTCATTTTAAACAAAGGATTGAGGCCGGGCTCAGGGGCTCACCCTCATCATCCCAGTGCTTTGGGAGAACGAGACCAGCAGCCAGCCCGATACTCTAGGCCATGACCCTCCTTGGCACCTCTGCAAGACCTTGTCTTTTCCCTCCATCCCAAAGAAGCTGGCTGTGGTGGCGCATGCCTGTCATTCTGGATCCTCAGAAGACTGGGCAAAGTCTTGCCAGAGCCTGGAGGATCGAGGCTGCGGTGGCCGGGAGAGAACCACCACCCTCCACTCTTTGTGATGGAGTGAGAATCCATCTAAAAGAAAAAAAGGAAAAAACAAACAAACAAAAAGAAGAGCATCCATTTGTGTATGGCTTTGGGATCATCCTGAACAGAGATCAATAGAGAAGGAGGCTCCAGCCTTGAGACTACAGTTCCCATAAGATGGTGAATTGGCAGACAATTGGGCTATGGCTTTGGGAGGCCCAGGTAGGTGAACGTTGGAGACCAGGAGTTCGAGATCAGCCTGGGCCACGTAGCGAGAACTCGTCGCTCCCTGAAATGCAAACAATGGAGTCATGTGTGGTGGCACCCGCGGTGGTCCTGGCTACACAGGACGTGTTGCCCTCCATCCTGGGGCATTCCTTAGCATCGCCCCCACCAACAGAATGTGTGAGGCCAGCCAGGGCACCATGGCTCACAGCCTTCAGACCAACTCCCTGGGTTGCTGAGGTGGGAGGCTGCCTTAGCACAGAGATTGGAGACCAGACTGTGTGACATGGCCAGACTTCATCACGGCGAGAAGTCCCAAAATTGAGTAAGGTGTGGTGGCACCCAGAAATGTGGTTGTTCGGGTGCCGAGAAGGGAGGACCACCTGAGTCCCACAGGTCGAGGTCCTGGGAGCCACGCTAGTGCTGCTGTGCCCCAGTCCAGTCAACAGAGATTCCAGGGAAAAAAAAAGATGCCTCCCATGTGGATCAAAATGGGTGTCCACGGCTCCCCAGGGAAAGGTCTGCGTGAGTGGGAGACGATGCAGTGGTCAAGAGAGGAAGGAGCTCTCCTCCAGCCCAAAGGCAGCAGACCAGGCGACCAGAAGGTGGGCTGGCTGAGACATTGCCAGACCACCTTGATCACTCTTTGACCAATGGCCGCCCTAACTTGGGGCCTTCTGTTCCATGAGTTCACACACATCTTTGCTGTGGGGCATGAGTGTGGAGGGTGGTGGCATGCCTTCCAGGATGTATGACAGAGGCATGGGGTAGGCTTGCCGAGGAGCCAGCTTTGAAACCTCTCATGAACAACAGTCAGAGAAGTGCCTTTTCCACTCCCATCCCTGAGGATGACTCTTGCACTGAGTGGCAGGCATGGTGGTGGTGGCGGTGGTGGTGATTATTATTATTAGGAGTCAGAATCTCGCTCTGTTGTCCAGCCTGAGCACAGTGTCAGGTTCATGGACACCGCGTACTCCACCTGCTGGGCTCTGGCGATCCCCCAGCCTTGGCCTAAGGAGTGGCCGGAACCACAGGCTGCACCACCACACCCAGTTAATAATTGGATTTATTTTTGACAGCAGAAATAAAGTCTCACCCAGTGTCCCAGGCTGGTCTCGTACCTGCAGGCTCAAGCCATCAACTCACCTTGGGCTTCAAAGGGCCGTGATACCAGATTGAGCCCCTGAGCATGACCTGTGGTTGTGGTTGTGGTCTTTGGGATTATTATACTAAGTCAGAGACCTGCTCTGTCACCCAGGTCAGAGTACAGAGGCCCGTTCTCAGACACTGTGGCCTCCCCTGGCTGGACTTCAGCCATCCTCCCACCACATCCTCACGACTTGCGAGAATGACAGACGTGCGCCACCACGTTTGACTCATTTTGTTGGTTTCATATAGAGATGAGGTCACGCCAAGGTGGGTGTCATGGCTGGTCTTGAACTGAGGGGCTCAGGCCATCCTCTTGCCTTGGCCTACAAGAGTGCCGGGATGACAGGAGTGAGCCCCCACATCCATCCTCCACACCACTCTCAGGGACCAACACAAAGGCCCACTCCCTTCTGACAACCTGGGACCCCGGAGAGGGTGGCCGGATTCACCTGCCGTGTCCTTCATGGGAGGAGTGCCTGGAGCATAGGCATTTCTCTGTCAGGGCGCCCACCCCTCCTCCCACCTTATTCCCCAGTGTGGACCCACACACTCTTCCCAGGGGCCACCTCGGGGAAAGGGAGAGGGTGTCTCTCAAACCTTCGGGGGGTAGGGATGGGCAGGCAACTCATAACTATCTCATCGGCACTTGAGGAGGCTGAGAAGGGAAGTTGGCCAGAGGCCAGGAGCTCAAGACCAGGCTATACACTGTCAAGCCCCTACCTCGACCCCAAACAAAACCCAGAAAACCTTGGGTGAGGGCAGGTCTTGGTGGGAGGATTGCCTCCGGCCCACAGTTCATGACC
>NW_006989875.1:0-777 GCF_000164805.1 Carlito syrichta
TAACTCTTTTATTTTCTATATCTAGGTAAACAAAACTAGAGAGCTAAGGCATAAATAATGATTGGGAAAAAATCATTATTTCTATAAAGTAACCAATGGCCCCAAACTGAGAAATTGAAAGAGAAAGAGGAACACAAAGTAAAAGAGGGAAAGGAAAAGTAGAAAAAGAGATAGATCAACACACACACACACACACACACACACACACACACAGAGAGAGAGAGAGAGAGAGAGAGAGAGAGACAGAGAGAGAGAGAGAGAGAGAGATGCACAAGAGATGGGACTGTTTACATCACTGAACAGCTAACACATATGTTGGAGGTTCTATGTTAAACATTTTGGAAGGTCAGAGATAAATCTGACATACTGTCTATCCTCTAAATGTTTACCATCTAACAATGGAAAGGCACATGACCCAAATTAATTCTAATAGTAGAAGGCTCTGAAAAGCATTTAGCACGAAGAAAGGGTGCCAAGGAAGAAGAGAGGAATATTCCCTGGCCCTGTGGGAAGTCTGCCCAATTGCATGAGAAATTGATAACTCTAGTGTTTACTTTAAGTGGTGTGGTTATACCTTTGTCACATACCAAATAAAAATACTCTAGATGCTTATTTTCACTTATTATTTTTCACTAATAATTATAGTTGTATTTATGTCATAGTCTGTGTGTGCTGCTACGGCAAAATATCTTAGCATGGTGTAATTTATAAACATAGAAATTTGTTTCTCACTGTTCTATAGCCAAGATCAAGCATTGGCACGTTTGGTATTTGGTG
>NW_006989876.1:0-827 GCF_000164805.1 Carlito syrichta
AAGGCTTAGAGTCTTCTGTTCTACTTTTTAAAAATTGCATCCTGGCAGAGGCTGCACTTCATATCTTTTTTAAAAAATTAAATATGTAGGGTACAAGTCAGGATTGAGTACATAAGTGAACATGTCTTTCATTCTTCTAACTACTGAGAGCCTAAACATTTCACAGATTTAGTAGGTATCTGAAAGGTCACAGATTTTAATGGCCCCACAAGGCTATAGGATTCTCACCCTTTGTTTCAAATTACCGATAACTAGAGTTGATCCTTCAATAATGTGATTATTATCAGTGGGTGCTTCTGTTCTCAACTATGCCATTGTCATCAATCGATAATGCTAGCCTACATTCAATTCCACTCTTGAGATCATGGACAAATGTGATGTTCTGTAGAATTTACACTACATGCCAGATTTTTTAAATGTGCACTGATACAGAGAGAGAAAATTTATGAAAGAATACTGCTACTGATCTCATGTAAATGAAAACAGATGCTAATCTATTATATTTTAATCAGGGTTCTTCATAAAGTTAGAATCAATAAAATATCTATCAATATCTATCTAGCTGTCATCTATTTGTCTATCATCATCTATTTATTTATCATCATCTATCATCTATCTAGTTATAAATATAGATAAGTAGATTATAGCTAGATGATAGCGAGCAAGCTAGATAGATAGATAGATAGATAGACAGATAGATAAGAGATGACTAATTAGGAAAACTGGCTCACACAATTATGAAGGTTGAGAAGTCCCATGAGAGACTGTCTCAAAGCTGGTGATCCTGGGATACTAGTGACCTGACTCAGTATAAGTCCAAAGGCATC
>NW_006989877.1:0-731 GCF_000164805.1 Carlito syrichta
CCCTGAGCTACCTGGACTCCTGGGGCCACCATGCCTGACTTGATTTTGGGGCCCTCTTGCTGAGACGAGATCTGGCCACATTGCCTGGGCTGGTCTCTGATCCTGGGGACTCAGGCAGCCTCCTGCCTTGACCTCCAGGGCCAGGAGACACGTTGCCAGGCCTGTACTCACACGTGCTGTGAGAGCGGGTGACACAAAGGCACGCCCCAGGACATAGGCCACCGCATCCCTTGTAGTCAGGATGTGTGCACCACCACGTGTGACTCAGTGCTTGCATTCCGCAGAGAGACAAGGTCTCACTACTTGGCCTAGGCTGGTCTCAAACTTCTGGGCTGCAGCAGTCCCCCACTCAGCCTCCCCAAACCACAGCCCAATTGTCTGCTGATCCACCATCTTTCAGAATTTCTAGGCCCAAGGTTGGGGACTCCCTCCCAAATGATCTCGGTCTGTTCACAATGATCCCAACTCCATACACAAATGGATGCTTTTTTAAATTTCCTTTTTGTCTTTGAGTCAGAGTCTCATTCCCTCACCCAGGCTTTTTGGTGGTGGCTCTCTCCCAGCCACCACAGCCTCAGCCCACCAGGCTCCAGTGAGCCTTTCATCAGCCTTCCAAGGCACCGGAATGACAGGTGTGTGCCACCACGCACAGCTCATTTGGGATGGAGGATAGAGATGAGGTCTCACCAAGTTGCCTGGCAGTCTCAGCCACGAGTTTGTGCTGGCTCTGG
>NW_006989878.1:0-4203 GCF_000164805.1 Carlito syrichta
CTTAAGGTCACATCAAGAGAACCTGTGACCTGTATTAAGGCTCCTCAATGTGACTCAAAGCCAAACTTAAATTGTGATAAAGTAAAAGACCATAAGCCATGGGAAAAGGGAACAATAGACTCCTCGGTTAGCTGTGTACGTTCTGGTCTCAGAGTTTTCTGTTAGAGCCAGCTGGAGCTTTTCTTGGTAGTTTGTGCCAAATGGAAAAGGAGGGAGGGAATGGGTCAACAGCTCTCGAACACATCCTAGCAGTCTCGGGGTCTACGGCCTTTCCTGATCCCTAACGCTCAGTGGGTCTCCGTGCCCAGCTCCCAACATTTCCCCCTTTTTTGTTTTTTAGCACGAAATCATGAAATTCCATACTGAGTTGAGATATACTCTTTTTTAACACTCTGAAAATGATTGGAAGTAGACACAGTAATAAAAGAATCACTGCTCCACAAATTCCCACATTAATGAATATAGACATTGACGATTTTTGATCAATGAATGAAGAAAAATTGTTAAATATAGAACTGGCCAATTTAGTAGGCCAGGATTGCTTTTCAGCAATTGTCATGTCTTGAATTTTTGTATGTAATTTAGTAAGGTCCATGCTCAAGTCTGAATTATTCCAAATTTCAAGAATATGATTTTTAATTTTGTCCCATGTGTGGACAGATGTATTTACCTCTAAGGGAGTGAGGCATTTAAGTCAGAGTTTAAACATTTAAACTCAGAGTAGCATCGAAGAGCCCACATAATTTTTAAAGTCACAAGTTTTTGTCCTATAGCTAGAATGGCTTCTTCCAAAGCATTAATTTTGTTCTCTAGCTTGTGATCAATAATCTCTTGGGTAGTTAAGGCTATAGAAACATTCTTAGATAACTGATCAGTGAAGGTAGTTGTATGGACCCCCTGAGCTAAAGCCACAACTGAAACTGCTACCAAAGTAGCAACAGCTATTAGGGTTGTAATTCCCAAGACTACAGTGGACAAAAACCTTTTTTGTCTTTTCTTCAGAAGAGAATTGACTTCATACAACATTTGTAAACCATACTCATCATATCAGTGAGCTGACAGATGTACTGGAGACATTAAATAAGGAGCTTGTTTTAAGATTGCAAATCCCTTATAAAAGGCATCAGTTAATAGTTAAAACACATTTCGCACAAGACACCTTATAAACATTATTGTGATAGTCAATTGTAAGAGTTTGATATTCATTCCATACAAGAAAAACATAAGGGGATTGTAAGTAGGCCCTTATTTTGTAGGTATGAAATAACAATTTGTTTATTTCTGATAGTAGTTGTTATAGTTTTTCACTAGGTATAAATAGTACACTTTTGATCCATAAACTCATTCTCTCCACTCTGGATATCCAGTGTCTCGTTGAATGAGTAACCTGTCCTTCTCGGTATTGATAAGAGAGCAAATGAGTATGTTAGATGGGAGTGAATTTCTTGTGACACGACGGGGGAGGTTACTATTTCTCCTGTTTCTTCAACCAAAGATTTCATTTGTTTCCACACTGGTAGTCATGAACAGCGAGCACTGAAGACATTACATCTGGTAGCTTGTGGTGTTGTACAGGACAACCAAGGACGAGGAATGTTCTCATCCTGTAGTGAAAGATTTTTCATTTGGTGGCTCAAAGTTGTTCCCTCCTTGGGTGAATCATGGTGAAGATGTGACTCAGCAAGCAGTGGGAGTTTCTGAAGCAATGAGGAAGGTTCTTCCTCCCGGTGACTAGCAGGCATGTTGTCACGTCTAGTGTGTCTCTGAATCGGTAGTATTCTTGCCACCTGTTTTGGTCGCCGGGTCAATGTAGCCATGTCAGATAATTCTATCAGGAATTCAAATAGGAGTAGATTCATTTTGTGGATATATGCAAGCATATTCCCTCCCACTGGTTAGCAATACGTCAGGCCCTCTCCATTGACCTGTAAGGAGATCCTTCCATCTTATCATAGGTTTAACATTTCCTTCTGGGTTCCAGTGTCTAGTCATAGCTGAGTTGCCCAAAGAATTTGAATTTAAATGATTTATAACAAATAAAGCATGATTTAAAATATGGTGAGGAGAGCTATACTTAAACTCCCCCTCTATTAATTAATTTATTTGATTTTTTAAAGTTTGGTGGGCTCTTTCAACTAGGGCTTGACCTTGTGGATTGTAAGGAATTCCTGTGGAATGAGAAATATTAAATTGGGAACAAAATTGTTGGAAAGATTTAGATGTATATGCAGGACTATTATCAGTTTTTAGATGTTTTGGTATACTTAGCTGTGAGAAACAAAGGAATAAATGTTGTACCACGTCCTTGAAGGCTTCTACAGTTCTTACTGAAGCTAAAATAACATGAGACAATGTATCCACAGTAACATGTAAATAAGACAATTTTCCAAAGCTGGGAAAGTGAGTTACATCCATTTTCCATAGCACATTTGGTTTTAGACCTTGGGGATTAACTCCTCTTGGAGCTGGAACAAAGATGGGATAAGCTGGATAATTTTTAATGATTTCTCTAGCCATTTCCCTGGGTAAGTGAAACTGATAATGTAAGGCAATAGCATTTTGAGGATGAATTTTATGAGAAAGTAGAGTCTGAGTAACTGTCTGGGTTTTTACTGCAGCACATATAGTAGACTTAGTTAAGGCATCAGTGTCGGAGTACTGGCTCCGACCAAGGGAGGGTTAGGACCCACACTGGAGAATCTGGGCAGTGAGAAGACACCACTCAGAGGCAGTTCTTCTGGGAACAGTCTGATAAGGACTGAAGCCAAGTTTATTCAAACCTTTTCCAACTTATATATCATTTTCTATACCTTCCATCAGTGTGATAATTACTTCCTGGGGGCATACAAATTCCATGATGTATATCGCACTTTACAAATTATGCATCACACGACCATCACGAGACTTACAAGTTCCAAGCAAACAATTTGAACTCCATGATGCCTGATGTGCTTCACAAAACTCACATCAAGGTCATAGGTGCACAATTTCAATACAGTTCATTCAAAATGTCTTCCATAGTGTTCAATAAATCATTCATATTATACTCTTTGTTCTAAGCCCTGATTAATACAAAAACTTTCTAAGTTAACTCTAGGTTCAATCCAAGTTCACCGACTCCTAATATTTTTTAACGATTGATATTATCAACTTAACACTATACTATAATTTATAACTTTAATGACAATTTTTATTTATTCCATTAACCTATTATGATTCAACATAGTGTCATGTAATTCGATAACAATTAAAACTTATTCTTAAACTATAAAACCTAACCATGACTTAAGTGAATTTCCTATGTCTAAAATTTAATTTTTATATAATCTAATGATTGGCCTTTAATACTATGCTATATCCTTTTAAGCTAATACCTTATCATTAAATCTTATAATTATCATTAACGTATGATTTTTAAAATCATAACACTATAATTCTCATTCTATTCTAATAAAACTATGACTTTAACCCAAAACTTAAATCTTTTTTCCTAGTATATTAATACATGGCTACGTGTAAAATTTCCTATTGTCATATTAGAAGCAAAAACAACACCGTTGGGAAAATTTCGGTACACTAATCAAAAGATCTTAAAATTGGCCTACAGGAAGAGGAACTAAAATCATAATCTGAGAAATGGAAACTTAAAAGCTTAAACAAAACTCAAAAGTTTTCTATGAATGCTTGTTACTGTTTAAATCTTTTCTAATGGAAGTTGTATCATCTTAAGTGTATGTTTTATCCAAACAAGTCTATTCTAAAAATCAAATAATAGCTGTCACACTCTTGGATAATGGACTGCACGGTTACCATGACAATGGCCTCGGGCTGAAGCAAACAGAGTTTCAGCATGTAACGAAACTAGAAAAACGTCCTACCTGACTACAGGCAGGGCGATAAAAGTATTATGGTAATTTAGTTTCCAATCTTAATCCTAGGAGAAACTGCCTACAGGAACAAGAGTTGACTAACCAGTCTGCCAGGAAATAGAAGTTAAAAAATATCTAGAAAGAAGTAAAACTTAGAAGGTATAAGGTCATATAAAATAATTCTGCTGTGCAACTTTCCATCAGTGTATAGAGATTTACTTATAAGTTTTACTGCCATGTATGCACACTGGTCACTAATCACACGCCAATATCATAGGTATAACTGATATCCTATGTCAGAGGCGATCTTCCAGATGGGCCTTTACAGGTCTCA
>NW_006989879.1:0-817 GCF_000164805.1 Carlito syrichta
TCCTAGCTAACAGCTGACTTAACTAGCTGAAATAACTAGCTAGCCTGATGGATAGTCATCTACCTTAACTAGTTTTTTAACTAACTAACCTGTTGGATAGCCAACTGACTTACTATGTTGTCTTAACTAACTAGCCAGCTGGTTTCCAGCTGACTTAACTAGCTGACTTAACCAGCTAGTCACCTGGCTAGCCAGCTGACTTAACTAGCTGGCTACCTATCTAGCAAGCTGGTTAGACAACTGCCTTACCTGGCTGACTTAAGCTAGCAAGTTGGCTTGCCAGCTCTCTTAACTAGCTAGATACCTACCTAGCCAACAGGCTAGCCAGTTGACTTAACTAGTTGACTTGAACAGTTAGCCTGCTGGCTTGAAAGCTGACTTAAGCTGACTTATCTAGCTAGCTACCTACCTAACCAGCTGGTTAGACAGCTGACTAAACTAGCTGACTTAACCAGCTAGCCAGTTGGCTAGCCAGCTGACTTAACTCAAAGACACCACTAGGTAGCCAGGTAGCTATCAAGCTGACTAAACTAACTAGCTACTTACCTTGCCAGTTGGTTAGCCAACTATCTTAAATAGCTGAATTAACCAGCTAGGCAGCTAGCTAGTCAACTAGTTCAACTAACTCGCTACCTAGCTAACCAGTTGGCTAGCCAGCTGATTAATTAGCTGGATTGACTAGCTAGCTACTAGCTAGACAGCTGACCTAAATAGTTAGCTAACTAACTCACTACCTCGCTAGCCAACTGATTTAAACAGTTAGCTAACTACTTAGCTAACAAGCACACTTAAATAGTTAGCTGCCTAGCTAACTAGA
>NW_006989880.1:0-829 GCF_000164805.1 Carlito syrichta
AGTGGATTGCCTGAGCCCGCAGGTTCAAGACCTGCCTGGGCAAGTTGGCGAGATCTCATCTCTACAATAAATCAAAAATTAGCCGGGCATGGTAGCGTGCAAAGGTTGCTCCAGCCACTTGGAAGGCTGAGGCGGAAGGATCGCCAGAGCCCAGCAGGTCGAGGCTGCGGTGGCTGGGAGCGGCCACTGCACTCCAGTCTGTGTGACAGAGTGAGACTACAACTCAAAAAAAAAAAAAAAAAGGAAAAAGATAATGCTGTCTGATTAAGAGGTGACTCTGACTACACTAGGAATGTCTCTATGTTGGAGTCTTTTCTTCTGAGACTGCCAGGAGTGGGAAGAATTACATGGAAAGCAAATATTAGAAAAATGGTCTTGACTTTGATCTTTGCCATTGGACAGTGGCCTTGACTGTCTCCAGGCAATACTTGCACATCATTGGGCCAATATTTCTAGTGGCTGCTAATGAATTTACCAAGGCTACTCTCTAGTTATTGAAATAAAAGCCTTATTCTTTTCCATTTTAATTGGGAGATATAATGCAGAGTGAGGAATGAAAGTTGGTTTCCTGAAGACAGCTGATTTCGTGAATCCTTTTAGCAGCTATATACCAAGGTGGACTTGGTATAAGTAACAGTATGGAAAGAAAATAACAACTTCCTGTCTTCTGCTGGTTGAGACCTGCCTTTTCCCCTAGGAAAGGCTGTTTCTGCCTTTTTTAGATTACAAACCAGTTAGTCATGAATGGTTTCTAAACCCTGTATTCATACTGACCCTATTGCTAGTGTTCCATAATAAAAATGACATTTCAGCCAGGCTCGGTGACTCA
>NW_006989881.1:0-1089 GCF_000164805.1 Carlito syrichta
CACCTGAGAATGGAATTCTATTTATTTCAAAAGTCTTTGCTCTTCTGACCATGCTAGAAGTGGGATCTGGCCTGCAGAGATGAACTGACAGCCAAGTAGTGGCTGCCACCTTGATACATGCCATGCAGTCCCATGTTTAACACAGCCCATGGCTGGGTTTGGTGGCTCAGCCTATAGTCACAGCACTTTGGGAGGCCAAGGAGAGTGGATTCCCTGAGGCTGCAGGTTCAAGATCAGCCCAGGTAACTTGGTGAGACCTCGTCTCTATGAAAAATCAAAACATTAGCCGGGCATGGTAGCATATGCCTGTAGTTCTGCCACTTGGAAGTCTGAGGCAGAAGGATCACTGGCGCCCAGAGGGTCAAAGCTGGGATGGTCATGAGTGTGCCACTGCACTCCTGCCTGGGCGACAGAGTGAGACTCCATCTCAAAAAAAATAAACACACACATACACAGTCCTTCTCATTCCCTGTTGTCTGACATTTCTCTCACTCATATATTCAAATGTTTTTCCCACACCCTACAGGCATTTTTCTTAGGTGATCCCAGCACCATGAGATGTTGCCTTAAAACTCAAGTCAAGTCTACCCACCAGGATCAAAATAAAAGAGCAATGGGATTTTGTGTAATGAGCCAATAATATCACATGGATCACATCAAGGAATGTGCAAATTAGTACAAGAAGTAGATGTGTAGGCAAGCAGTATTGTTACAGGAATAAGTGTACAAAAGAGATATGTGTAAAGTATTGAAGCACCACAAAGAAAAAGTGTGGGCAACTCTACTTGGGGAGTTTTAGAAAATAACAGAAAGCAAGATGCTTAAGCTGGGTCTGGAAAGATGAGTTGGGAGCCAGACTCGGTGGCTCAGCCTGTAATCCCAGTGCTTTGGGAGGCTGAGGTGAGTGGATTGCCTGAGCCCGCGGGTTCAAGACCTGCCTGGGCAACTTTGTCAAGACTCTCATCTCTACAATAAATAAAAAATTAACCGGGTGTGGTTAGTGCACACCTGTAATTCCAGCTACCTGGAAAGGCTGATGCAGAAGTATCACCAGAGCCCAGCTGGTTGAAGCTGCGTGGCTGGGAACAT
>NW_006989882.1:0-502 GCF_000164805.1 Carlito syrichta
GAATTACAGGCATGTGCTACCACGCCCGGCTGATTTTTTGATTTATTGTAGAGATGAGGTCTCGCTGCCCAGGCGGGTCTCGAACCCGCGGGCTCAGGCAATTCACTCATCTCAGCCTCCCAAAGGCACGGGATTACAGGCTGAGCCACCGAGCCCGGCTGGGATTCAATTTTTTGATGTAAATTCCAGTCCAATCTTTCCTTCCTTCCTTCCTTCCTTCCTTCCTTCTTTCTTTCTTTCTTTCTTTTTTCTTTCTTTTTCTCTTTCTTTTCTGAGTTGGTGTCTCTCTCTGTCACCCAGGCTGGAGTACAGGGGCATGCTCACTGCCAACACAGCCCAGGGTTCAGGCGATCCTTCTACCTCAGTCTTCCAAGTTGCTGGAACTACAGGTGTGGATGACCATGCCCGGCTACTGTTTTGATTTTTATTATAGAGACAAGGTCTCTCCAAATTGCCCAGACTATTCTTGAACCCCTTTCCTCAGGCACTCCTCTCACCTTGG
>NW_006989883.1:0-11209 GCF_000164805.1 Carlito syrichta
ATATAAGAAGCTACCACATGCACTTTTAAAAAGGCAAACTTTTTTTAAAGAAAGAAAATTTAAAAGACCTAAATAATTTAGAGATATGCTATCTTCCTAAATTGAAAGACTCAATATTATAAAGATTTGTTTTTTTCCAAACTGATAGGGAGAATCCCAATCAAAACTTCTCTATGTTTTTCCTTTTCTTTTTCTTTCTTCCTTCTTTTTGAGTTGGAGTTTCACTCTGTTGCCCAGGCTGGAGTGCAGTGGCATACTCATGGCCACCACAGCCTGGACCTGCTGGACTCAGGTGATCCTTCCACCTCAGCCTTCCAAGTAGCTCAGACTACAGGCATGCAACTGCAACTATGCCATGCTCTGCTAATTTTTTTGATTTATTGTAGAGATGAGGTCTTGCCAAGTTGCCCAGGCTGGTCTGAAACCCCTGAACTAAGACAAGCCTTTCAGCTCTGCCTCCCAATGTGCTGGCATTATAGGTGTGAGCCACAGCACCCAGCCTATGTTTTTCTTAATGGGAACTGACAAGGTAATTCTAGAAGATGTATGAAAATGTTAAGGGTCAAGAACAGTAAAAATAATCTTGAAGAACAACGTGGGAGGCCCTATTCTCCTGGATATCAAGACATATTACAAAGCAAAGTCATTATGACAGTGTAAGATTGTTGCAAGGAGAGATAAATGGTTGACTGGAGCAGAATAGAAACAGCCCATGCATTATAGTCACTTGATTTATGACAACAATGACATCATAGGGCAACAAGAAGAGAATGGTCTTTGCAATAAAAGTTGCTAAGTCAATGGAGTAGATTTTATTTTAAATGAAGACTTACTCTAGTTTTGACCATGCCAAAAGCCAATCCCAAGGTAGTTTGTAGATCTAAATGTGAAAGACAAAACAATAAAGGTTTCAGAAGAAAACACAGGGTAGGCAAAAATATCTGAAACAGATATTAAAAAGGTCTAACTATGAAGAAATAGATTGGCAACTGGACTACATTAGACACTTCTCTTCATCAAAAACACTTATATGAGCCTGAAAAGGCATGTCACAGAGTGAGAGAACATATTTGCAAAATATGTAACTGACAAAGGGCTCCCATTTAGAATATGTAAAGAACTCTTTAAATCAGTGGTTCTTAACTGGGGGTGAATGTTCCTCTCCCCTTTCTCCCTGGGGATATATGGCCAGGTCTGGGGACATTTTTGGAAATAACTGTTGGAAGTGATATTGACATCTAGTGGACAAAAACCATAGATGTTGCTAAACACCCTATAATGCACAGAACAGCCCCCACAACAAAAATTTATGTGACCCAAATATCAATAGCACTGAGGCTGAGAAACTCTGCTGTAAATTAATCAGAAGAAAGGACAATCTGATATAAAAATGGGCAAAAGACTTTAACAGGAATTTCACAGAAGAGGAAATCCAAATGATCTTAAGTCATTAATTAGCAGGAAAATACAAATTAAAACCATAAAAAGCTACTACTACACACCCTGAATGACTAAACACTTAAAAGACTAACAGTACCAAGTGTTGGCAAAGAAGCAGAACTACTCAAATTTTCATATATTGCTAGCAGGGATATAAACCAGCATAAACACTTTGGCAATATTATTCATGATAACCAAAAAAGTGAAAACAACCTAAAATGCCCATTAAGAGGGCTGGATAAATAAATGGTGATGCATCCCTACAAGGAAATACTATGGAGCAATAAATTACAGCCATGAGCAACATGATGGACTCCTACAAGCATGTGATTGAGTGAGCAAGAGAAGGCAGACACAATAGAGTCATACTATAGTATTACACAGTATTTTTTGAGAAACAGGCAAAACTCAGGTATGGTATTAGAGATCAGGATGACGTTGAACTTTGAGGAGCAAAAGGGGATCATAATCGGAAGGGGCCACAAGAGGGGTTCTGGGGAGTGGGCAATGTTCATCTGGAGACAGTTTTTTGAACTCTACATTTATTATTCGTGCATGTGAATGTACGTTTTGTGTGCCAAGCATGATTTTCAAAATAGAATTTAAAATGCCAATTTCCCAGTGATCTCAATTATTGGACACAAAGCATTCCATTAATGTAATTTTTTATCTCGTTAGGCACATATACTCTGTGGATTAAGCCATTCCTTCCATGCCAGAAAGTAACTGGCATGCACCACTCACCAAGGGATTCATCTTGGCTGCCTCTGCCCACGGGTTGCATCCCACCCCCCACAGCCCTCCAAGTGGCATCTCGGGCACCCAAGGGAAAGATGGGTAATGAGTAGCTTCCTTATTAGAAAAATTACCTGTTTGGATATAATCTGATTCCTTTGGAGGGAAAAAAAATTACTACATTCTTAGACCTGTTCTAATTTTTCAAAATGAGAAGTCTTTGTAAATTGAAGGAGCTGAGAGGTGAGCCTGAAACTCTCAACTATCGAAAGCCTAGAGGGGAAGACCCAACCTCAAATGCCCTCTGGGTTTGGGTACAATATCTCAGGGGGTAGTGGGGACCCAGCAAACTGGAGGGCCATGCTCTGTCTACACAGGAAGCCACTGCTCAGGCCCAGCCTGGCCAGGTCATCTAATTTCTAAGTGAGAAGTTGTTGTATTGGTTTTAAAGGATGTCTGTATTCTTTGATGGTTCTCCCATCAAAAAGGTGGCACCAAATCCCCCTCTCTGTGCTTATAGACTAGCTTTAGTGACTGACTTCTAATGACTAGGATGAAGCAGAAGTTGGTCAAAACTGTAGATTTTCAGATCAGCAGGTGGCAGGCGGTGGTGTCTCTCTCAGGATTCTCACCCTTGAAATTCAGCTACCATGCTTCAAGGAAGCCAGGTAGCCACATGGAAAGACCACTGTAGCCCCAGGGGAGGGTCCCTAGAGAGCCTGCATCAGCTGCCAGACATGTGAGTGACCGAGCCCCAGACACAGCCAGCCTCAGCTTCTCAGTCGATGCAGAATAGAGATGAGCCAGCCCCTCCAGACCCTGCCTACATTGCAGATTTGTGAATAAATAAATAAATAGATAAATAAATAAATAAATATTGCTGTTCTTTCAAATCACTGAGTGTCAGGAGAGCTAGTTAAGCAGTAAGAGATACTCGTAATATCTGGATTTTTAATGTGAATTTTCCAGATTTGTGCATGGGCTAGAAAAACAACTACAGGCTGGACCTCGTGCATGGACTGCCACTTTGAGACCCTGGGTCAAGAGACACAGCAAGCAACTCCCTCCAGCTTTACTGTGAAAGGGAAAAGAAGCAGCCTCTGCCCCTGGGATTGTAAGGAGGAGATGAAAGAAATGGCTTCAGCCTTGAAACAGGTGTTACTCCCTTCCTGGAGCTTTTTCTCTGAAGGTTTCTCCTCTGTAAACATTGCAAGATAAATTGTATCTTTACCCACTACACCTGTCTAATTAGCACATCCGCTCCTGCAAACTCGCTAGCTTGCTGATGTCAGCAGAATATTGTGATAAGAACTCAGGAAAATGTCCAACTCTGACTTTAACTAACCAAGATGTAAGCTAGGACTACTTAAGGGAGCTCTGAGTGGGGGCTCGGGGCCATGTTACTTGGAGTTCTCTTCCTGCAAGCGGTCTCCAGCTGGCAGAGCCTTGACTAATAAACTTCTCCTTTGTTAAAATTAAGTTGGTGGACTGTTATTTAATTGCTTGGACCCTACTTCATTACAAGTGCCAAGTCTTGGCATCTGAGTGCTTAATCTAAACCCCCCAAAACTCATTTCGATCCAACTCAAATGCTGATCACACGGTCCTTTGAAACACCAATATGACAGCAGTGACTGAACCCTGCTGATCTGGAAATCTACAGTTTTGACTGACTTTTGGACCAAACACACCACAAGCAAATTCCAGCAACTGGAACCAGCAATACCCTGGTGTCTGTCTGTCTGTTTCTCTAAACACACACACACACACACACACACACACACACACACACACACACAGAGTTTATTTTAAACCAAAGCTTCAGAGACCTGAAGTTGTGACTGACATAGAAACTTATACGTTACATAGATTAAAGAGTGAATGACTTGTGGCTGTGACAGTAACTATGTAAGTTCACACCCACTGAAATGTTGCTAAATGTGGAAAGTGCAAAATTTTCTCACCAGATTTTGCAAAACAAAAGCCAGTCGTCTTGGAAAGGTGCTTCCTGCACCCTTTTGCCAGGCATCCTAGAAGCTTCTGCAAATGCATTCTTGGCTTTTATGGCCAGAACAGGTAACACTTAAAACAGGATTAATTTGAATGACAATAGATGGGAAATGTCTGCCTGTGACAGGTTCTTTCTATCTCTGTCTCTCTCTCCCTGTGGTTCCTTTTCCAAATCCATCTTTCCCCTGGAGGGGCTCCATGTGTGCATAGACCAGTGAGAGGAAAGCCAGCCAGGAGTAGGAATTTGGCATGGATACCCTTGAATGAGCTCCATAGCTAGCACCTTCACCCGGAGGCCCTCCAAGAGGAGGGACAGTGAGCTGTGACCTGTGGTTGCTTGAGGACACCTGACCTTCACTATCACTCTTCTACCCAATTTGAAACCTTCAGACACCCAGAACTGCAGGTCTCTGTGATTAGACAGAGTAGGAACCCAACACTCCAGCCTGGGCTTTGGAACTATCTGGAGTGCTCATAGGTGCCCTGTGTTCCTCATCTCATGGGACTCCAACTCAGAGAGGCGGGTGCTTCCCTACCTGCTGGCTGCTGCTTGATTCTAGAAGTAGCCATGACTAGCATAGGCCACAGCTGCCTCCTCCCAGAGACGCTGCTCCTCACCTTAGCCCTAACCTGCACTCCTGTGCCCACCGGAATTCTGGAATCGGTGATTTGGAGACTGCTGTGACCTGTTGAGCTTCTCATGCTTCACTCAACTGGCAGAAAGTCTCCCTCTGTCCTCCCCCAACCCCAGCTGCCCATGCTTTTCCTGAGCCTCTCCCACGGAACCTTCCAGAGCTCCCAGTTCTATAATTCACAATCTTGTCTAAATCTCAACACCTTCATAGAAAGTGTCCTCTATCTCCCACCTTGACCCAAACCCAGGACTTTCCCAAGTACATGGAGTTCCATCAGCCTCCTGAAGCCTCCCATTGCCCGCACCTCCCAGATCTCTGGGTTGGAAGGTGGGCTAGAAGCCTAGACCAAGAGTTCTCAGCCCTAACAGTACATAATCTCACTACACTGTAACTGTCTCTTCATTTACTTCCCCCTGCACATGAACTCCAAGAGGGGTCAGTGTTGAGCCCAACACATGGCTGGTATACACAAAATAGCATACAACATTCAACTACAGTTGACTGACTTAATGACTACAAGGCAGATAATGTTGCCCCATTTTACAGATGAGGAAACTGAGCCTCAGAGAAGCTAACAAATGTGACTTGTCATACAACCAGTAGGTAACAGAACCACAGATTGAATCAAGTCAGCTGCATCTTACACACCTTGATATCCACTCAGCCCTTAGGATCCTAATTGGACAAACTAAAAAGATAGCTTAAAAATAAAGATGATTGTGTTTCCAGTGAACACGAAGACGTCCAAAGAGCTCACAAGATGGAAGAAATAAAATGAGAGGGATCTCCAGAGGGGAAAAAAAACTAACTAAAGACATTTATCCCTAAGGCAACTCCACAAGATCTCTTTCCTGCCCATGCTGCCCTAGGGGAAAGAGGGGGTGGACAGGAAGGTCCATCTCATTAGGCTCCAGGTCCCCAGGGCTGGCCTTAGGCAAGGGCAGAGCAAACAACTTAGAGAAATCAGAAGGACACCTCGGGGTGTGCCAGACCTGGTTCTGACTCCCTCCTGGGCTCCATCTGATACTGCAAGAGACAGGACTGTGAGTAAAGCCTACTACAGGCATCACGCTCGAGGCTCTGGGTTGGCACTTTATGCTGATTACAGCTATTACTGCCAAAAGCTGAACTTGGTTTTGTTGCTTACTGATAAATATGAGAAAAACAAAATTACCAAATGCTGAGCCAAGGACTAATAAGAGGGTTGAACAAAGGAAGTTTATGGGTGGATGTAAGAATGACAGGCCATTGGCTCAAACCAGGAAACCTGGCCCATGAATACTAGGGAGTCAAGGAATCTTTTGTCAGAGTGACCCCAGATTCCCTTAGAACATGAAAACAAGCTGGTGCGGTGGCTCACACCTGCAATCCCAGCACTTTGGGAGGTGAAAGCAAGAGGATTTCTTGAGCTCATTAGTTCGAGGCCAGCCTAGGCAACATGACAAGACCTCGTCTCTACAATAATAAAAAAAAAATAAGCTGGGGTGTGACGGCGCATGCCTGCAGTTCCAGCTAATTGGAAGGCTGAGGCAGAAGAATCACCTGAGCCCAGCAGGTTTAAACTGTGGTGACCATGAGCATGCCACTGCACTCCAACCTGGATGACTCAACAATAGTAAAAATAATAATTTTAAAAAGAACATGAAGACGGAGTTAGAAGTGGCCAGAAGCCTTGGAACAGTGGCCTGGTTGCTTAGTGGAAGGGCTTATTACACACACACACACACACACACACACACACACACACACACACACACACACCTATCCTGCGAGGCTGGGTCAAGATGCGTTCATTTCCAAGAGGCTCTTCATAGAAGGTACCAGTCTGGAGATTTGTGCGAAGAGACTGCATGCACAATAGGATTGGGGGAAATTACATAAAGGAAGTACTGGTTCACCAGCTTCCCACACTCCCCATAAAAACTCAATACTTGTTGCAGATGTTTGGTCAACCTCTGCTTTGTGCTACTCCAGAATAGGCCTTCCAGGTGCATCTCCCTGGGGCCCAGAGCATGAGCAGCAAACCCCTACTCTAATAAACTCTTCACAACAGTAAGAGTAGTTGTGCTGGTTGAAGTGGAGGTGGCAGCCAGCTTGCTACCTCCTCTCCTCAAAACACCAGGGAAACCTCCATGGCAATCCTAGGGTTCCATAGAGCACATTTTGAGAGCTGATCTAAAGTGTGCCAAGCATGTCAGGGTGGCCCAGAGGGCAAACACCAAAGAGCCTCGGTGGAACAGTGAAGGTAGAAGTGAGACAGCAGGAGCCCACGAGGGCCTGGGGAAAGAGGGCCTGAGGGTGGTGGATACAGGCTTCTCATTCCCAAAGGCATCAGCTGAGCAGCAACAGCAGCTGGGCTAGGATCAGGAATCGCATGACGGTGCTCAGATATCAGAACCCCAGGGGGAGGGAAGAGCCCGAGCAGGAAGGACAAACCCTCTGGCTTCTGAGACTCGAGGAAGGCCAGCGGTGTGGGCAATGGCAGGTATTTCAAGGCGGGAGTTGAAGGCTCTCCAGCCAGATGGCTCAGGCCTCCCTTGGGCAGAGTGTCAGAGCACAGAGAAGGCCTAGAGCAGCTGTGGGATGTGCCTGAGAACCCCTGTGGGACCACAACACGTGGCCTCCACTGTAGTCCCCTGCACGGATTCCCAGCAGCTGTTCTCTGCTTTAATTCCATCAGCCACTCTCTGGCGAGGGGAAAGAGAAAGGGGCCGCTGTTCCCGGTTCCAGACAAGCAATCCGGAACCCCGACTGAAATTCCCGTCTCCAGATTTCCACACGATTCCTGCTCACAAAGATCCAATAGCCACAGAAGCAAGGCGGCCATTTTTACAGTTACTGAAGAGCCCTCCAGTGGAGACCTGCTCATCTGACCTATTCCAAAGGCCGATTTTTCTTTTTTATATGTATTTTATTTTAAAGATACAGGGTGCAATTCAGGATTAGGTATAAAAGTGGACATCGTAGAGGTAAAGTTTGGACCTCCCTTTCTTTGGTCCCACTTGGCCTGGTGTGAGATCAGGTGCTCTTTTTGATGTTTGTGCCCCTCCCCTCACACCCCCAGGAGCATCCTGCGACTAAAAGGCTGGTTTTTCATGATGGAATTTGCAACACAGACTGAGAAAAACAAGACAAAGAAAACAATCCTCATCATCTCGAAGTTACTGTCATTTTTCTTAGAAGATTCCATTCCCCTGTGCCCTGCTTTTAGAAAGTCCTATGTGTGAATTTTATAAATAAACTAAGGAGTATATATTTACATCACCAGAAGAATATTCACTACAACAAGAGTTTTCACTTTATAAATGATTGGCCATAGAATTCACCCCAAGAGTGAGGTTCACTGTTCAAAATATGTCTCCAAATTAAGCTGGATGATGAAATAACTCAAATTGTTCATAGTCTTATCATTTTGGACAATGTGACAGTTGGACCAGAATTTTCACCTCCAGATTCTGAAACTGCTGTCCTTGTACTCGGTGTTTTTAAGATGTCTTAAGGCAAAACCAAGCAATTTCTTCTTTGTAATAAACCTTTTATTTTAACCCTTTGATAATTAATTTTTTCCTTCATGCCTCGCATTCAAACATTTCAACTGAATGTATCCATTTGCAATTTTGACATAGGTGGTATGAGATTTTGTTCAAATCTTTCAGAGACAGGGAAAGGGGGATGGGGACAATTGAGATTTGTTGTAGAAATGCCAAACTGGTAAACTGATTTTGCTGACTTAGAGGCTCTGCAGTGCAGTTTTGAGGGGAGAGAGGGAGACTTTTTACTCTAGTCTTCTCTCCACAATATCTTAGTCAAATTTCTCTACCACCTAGATATGTGGACGCATCCTTCCCTAATTTTCAGAACCAGCATAGCATGTTTCCTATTATAATCTGTGTGGCTGTTTCCATAGAATTTTCCTGAAGGGAGGTTTAACAATCTGTTCAGATCACTGAAAACTATCAGGCTGTACTATAGTATCTGTTTACAAGTCAATTTCTCTTCTCCCATTCTTTATTCCTATGTTGAACTCCTTGGGGACAAAGCGCTCTCTCTCTCTCTCTCTCTCTCTCTCTCATTGTCTCAGGTACAGAAAATTGAGTTTATGATGTGCTGCAGGTGATGGAGCAAAATTATCACTGGAGCCATACCTTTCCATCCCTCTATCCCCCAGTGAGACCTGGCCCACTCCAATGGATGAAGGGACAGGTGGAGTGAAAGGGCAGGACTGTGACCTTGGAACAACTAAGCCCCTCCTGAGTCCTGCTTCTCATTATGAGACTTGGGACAAGTTTCCCTCTGTTTCCTTATCTATAAAATGTTTTCATTAAGTTATTAAAGGGATTAGATGAGAATGCTATATTAAGCAGGAAGTGAAAATTCAAACTTACCAGGGAACAGGTAGGTAAGAAATGAAGGGAGAGACTGGATGAGAGACATTAAGGAGTAGCAAAAGCCGGGCTCAGTGGCTCAGCCTGTAATCCCGTGCCTTGGGAGGCTGAAGTGAGTGGATTGCC
The DNA here is from genome assembly GCF_000164805.1 of Carlito syrichta. Classification (NCBI taxonomy): domain Eukaryota; kingdom Metazoa; phylum Chordata; class Mammalia; order Primates; family Tarsiidae; genus Carlito; species Carlito syrichta. Next base: position 9,332 of record NW_006989883.1, read on the forward strand.
TGAGCCCATGGGTTCGAGATCCGCCTGGGCAACTTGGCGAGACCTCATCTCTACAATAAATCAAAAGATTAGCCATGTGTGGTAGTGCACACCTGTAGTTCCAGCTACTTGGAAGGCTGAGGTGGAAGGATCACCGGAGCCCAGCAGGTCAAGGCTGTGGTGGCTGGGGGCGGCCACTGCACTCCGGTCTGGGTGACAGAGTGAGACTCCAACTCAAAAAAAAAAAAAAAAGGAGCAGCAGGAACTGTGGCCAACTGGGAAGCACACTGAAGAATGAATGCCTTGCTTAAAGACATTCATCACATAAATGTTGAATGCATGAATTCTGTGGGCCAAATTTTGTCTATGACTATGACTTCTGCCCCTAGTCTGGCACATACTATGCCCATACTATTGCCTAAAGGTGGTGGCTGTGTGATTCGAAGTCTGCATAATTTAGAAGCCAAGAGACTGCAGCTCAAGTTCAAGTCTCAGCTCTCTGCCAGCCTCACCCTGAACAAGTAATGAGGTTGCTACATGAAGCCACAGCTCTTTGCACATTGATAACCGAGAAGAACTTTTACTATCACCACAAAAGACAGCACATGGAGTGCTAAGTAATGGTCACAGTTGCTCATTGGCTATCTAAGAGAAGGTGAGACAGAGAAGCACCACAGAATCCAGAGCCACTAACAGTTACAGTACTCCAGAAAGGCTGCAGGGGAAATAGGAGCAAAGCTACATGCAGGCACTGCTGCTAGGAGGCGACAAAAATGCCCGACTAGGCCTTGAAGGCAAATGAAATTGTAAATAATGCAATATTTGTAGCATCTGGAGATAATGACTTATTATATAAAATACAAGGTCTTTGAAGGCAGGATCGCATCTATGTTCAACCTCCCTGACATGCATAAGGCAGCTCATGCCCAGAGAAGGTGCTTGGCTAAGGCTGAATGAATGGAGGCAGCCGGAAGGGTTGCTGGGAAGAAGGAAAGACATGCAGCTCGTGTGACTGTGGGCAGAAGGGTCCTCAAGGTGAGCATGTGTGTCATACAGCAGAGAAGAGGGCCAGATTGCCACAGTCTTTTCCTTATCTCAGGTTCCAGCTGCCTGGGCAGTAGCAGTCACCAGTGTCCCTCAGGCAGCCTGCACGGGTCAGAGAGCGTGGTGGCATGGCTTCATGGGAGAACTATCTACAGACCTGAGCTGGGGAAAAGGAGGGAATTCTTAAAGCCCGAGGGGAGCTCCCAGCATCCTGCCACTCCTCTGACATGAATGACACCTGAGAGGTGTGGCCAGCTGTGAAGCCAGGGCCCTGGCTCCAGAGTGAAAGAGCAGATGCAGGTAGACAGAGGCCCTGGTTCTCTCACTTTTGTTCCCCAACCCCAGATGCTCATGAGAAGGCATGATGGCCTCGCTTACTTGTTTGAACCACGGACATATGTTCTGTGACCTGGCTGACGCTCAGCATTCGGAGTGGTTTAAATAGCAGGTCAGACAGAGGGCTTCCTAGCCCAGCCCTGTCCTGGAAACTCTTATAAACATTTACAAGAATAAGAGGAGAAAATAATGCCTGTCCCGCCAAGGGTGGGGGAAAGGGCTTGGGCCTTGCAGTGAGGAATATGTCCACTTTCATCCTGGTTCAAGAATTTCCCAGTGTGTGTCCTGCAACACATCCTCTAAGCTCCCTGAACCTCAGTTTTCTCAGCTGCAAATTAAAGGCAGTGCCACCATATTTTCGTTGTGAGAGTTGTAAAATGAGGTTACACACACACACACGCACACACACGCACACATACCCCATAATGATACAATGCCCACCTGGTACATAGTAAACACTCAGTTATTGTCTCCTTCTACAAATGAGGATACCAAGACCTCTCAAACCTCCATCACAGG
>NW_006989884.1:0-786 GCF_000164805.1 Carlito syrichta
CCATTCTGGTGGTGAATTTTATGGGACTGCTGAGCTTGATTGACTAAAGAATCTACAAGGAGAGGTTCCATTGATTTTTCAAGGCATCTTCTAATTGATTACGTTGATGTAGAGGTCCAGGAAGTCCTGAATGAAATCTAATATGACCTTTGTAAAATGGTTGGCTTTCAACAATTATTAGACGCTGTAATTGGATAAGTAAATCTAGAACAGTTGTCTTATTAACAGAAATGGTGGCTGTATTAATATGAGGAAAGAGTCATTTGATATAACAGGAATCAGTATAGAAAGACAGTTTTCTCCTCTTAAATCAAGACAGTCACAAATCACAATCCTTCCCCACCTGGCACCACTTGCCAGAGGTCTTTTGGCACCAAGGGACAAATTTAAATAATATAGATATTTTTCTTCATGATACCTAACTGCTTCTTCTTTTAAGTTTTCCTTATCCTTTGGTGATAGAGGATGATCATCAACAGGGAAAGTGGCTAACATTGCCTGTAAGGAATAGGGGTTAGTAAGGGAGTTCTTTCATCTCCTTTACTTTAATGGGCATTTTATCAACCTTTTGTTATGAATCTAACACATCACTAATTATATTCCATAATGCAAAAGTATCTACAAGCACTTGATCCAGACCATGGCGAGTGTAATACACTTTCAATTTTTCCTCAACCTTTGTCCATGTTTCTAAATTAATGATGGCTTCTTAAGGGAACTAGGGCACTATTCTTGCACAAATGCAGAAACGAGATAATCGTTTGGAGGAATCTTTAATTCCATTTG
>NW_006989885.1:0-624 GCF_000164805.1 Carlito syrichta
ATCCTGGGCCAAGGGGTTCAAGTCCAGCCTGGACAAAAAGACCTAATCTCCATAATAAGTCAAAAAATTAGCCAGGCATGGGGGTGCACGCCTGTTGTTCCAGCTACTAGGGATGCTGAGACAGAAGGATCGCCTGAGCCCAGCAGGTCACAGCTAAGGTGGCCTTGAGCATGCCACTGCACTCTAGCCTGGGTGACAGTGAGACTCTGACTCAAATAAAAAAATTAAATGAAGAAGTAATAAGTTTTAGTGAGCTTTGATCCACTTGTTAAATTTAAACATATATTCTTAGGTAATTTAGTTTTCAGGTATGATTTTTTTTGAGTGAGTCTCTCTTCTCTCTCTCTCTCTCTCTCTCTCTCTCTCTCTCTCTCTCTCTCTCTCACTCTTGCTCGCTCTCTCTCTCCCTCTATCTTGTTCTCTGAAGAGAGACCCATACCAAGACACATACATGCACATGCACATATGTATGTATATACTGGTTTCCCCAGTAAATCTTACTTGCAGGTTTCCCTGTATGTCCACCCCATGCTCTTTTAGTTGAACCATCAGAGGTGAAGACAGAGCAGATTTTGTGAGGGCATCCTGAAATCCCCATAGAAGTGACCTGGTGTCAGACTTATG
>NW_006989886.1:0-823 GCF_000164805.1 Carlito syrichta
AACAAAGGAACAGACAGAAGACCACGGATACATACAACAGAATGGCAAAAACGATTCTACAACTATGTATCTGTAAAGAAGCATTACATCTAGGATCTACAGGAAATTCAAACACTTAGAAAAAGAAGGCAAGCATTCCCTTTGCAAAGTGTGCAAATACGTGAGTGGACACATTTCATAAGAAGAGATACGGGCAGCCAGGAGACACATGAAAATTGCCCAGCCACACTAATCATCAAAGAAATGCAAATGAAACCACGTTGAAATTCCAAATACCCCCTGTAAGACTGGCCATCATTAACAAAACAAACTATAACAGATGCAGGTCAGAATTTTGGAAGAAAAAAATTCATCTACACTGCACGTGGACTGAAAAGTAGAGCAACATCTTTGGAAAACTGTGGTGGTTTGTAAAGGGACAAGATATTGACGTACCATGTGACACAGAATTTCCACAGTAGAGAATATACCTGTAGGAACTCAAATAATTTTACCAAAAAGATACCTGCGCCCCTATGTTTTTGTAGCTCTAATCACAAATTCAATAAAACATGGTACCAACCATTTTTCCCATCAAAGCTGGAATGGATAAAATATATGTAGTATATACACAGTGGATTATTATGCAGCAATAAAAGAAATAGAAGGATTTTGCAGAACGTTTGATAGATATGAGGTAGGTCATTTTCAGTGATTTATCACAGCACAAAAGAACAGAGCTCCATATGTTATCACTCATGAGCTGAACTGGATCACTTATAGTGTGGTAAGAAAGTGATTGGCAGTAGTGGAAAACTGTTTAGGGGAGGGGTGAGATTGACTG
>NW_006989887.1:0-1035 GCF_000164805.1 Carlito syrichta
TTACATTCCTCCCATTCGATTTCGTCTCATTGCCGTCCGCTCCATTCCATCCCATTTCTGTCCATTCCGTTACAGTGCATTCTAATCCTCTCTAATCAAGTCCTCTACATTCCATTCCTCTACATTCCATTCCTCACCATCCATTCCACACATCTTCATTCCATTCCATTCAATCCCCTTCCTTTCCATTTCATTCCTCTCCATTACAATCCATTCGGGGACATTCCATTCCATACTTTTCCTTTTTTCTCCATTCTTTTCCATTTATCTGCATTTAGTTCCACTTTTCTCATTCTATTTCATTCCATTCATTGCTCTTCTTTCCATTCCATTTCACTCCATTCCATTCCACTCCATTCCATTCTGCCTCATTGCATTCCATTCCACTGCAAGCCATTCCATTCCAATTCTCACCATTCCATTCCTCCCCATTCCATTTTTCCCCATTCCTTTCCTCTCTATTCCATTCCATTTCCTTCTAATCCATTCCTCTCCATTTGTTGCCATTCCTCTGCATTACTTTCCATTCCTCTCCGTTCCATTTCATTCTTCTCCATTCCTGTCTATTCCTCTCAATGTTTCTCCAATACATCCCATTCCATTCCTTTCTTCTCCATTCCAATCATTTCCACTCAATTACATTTTGTTCCTTTCCATTTATTTCTCTCCATTCCATTTCATTACTCTCCATTCCATTCAATTCCTACCCATTCCATAACATTCCATTGCTCTGAATTTCATTCCATTCCTCTCCATTCCAATCGAATTATCTGAATTCCAACCCATTCCATTCCATTCCTCTCTATTCCATCTCTCTCCTTTACTCTTCATTCCTCTCGATTCCATTCCATTTCATTCCATTCCTCTCCATTGCATTCCATTATTCCCCATTCATCTCCATTCCATTCCATTCCTCTTTGTTCCATTCCTCCCATTCCATTCCTCTCCATTCTATTCAATTCCCTTCCATTACATTAAAGTCCTCCAATCCATTTCATTACATTACATTTCAATTCCATTCCTTTGCATTCTATT
>NW_006989888.1:0-613 GCF_000164805.1 Carlito syrichta
AGTAATTGAAATGTGTGAAACCCCAAACAATGTTATTAAGTCAGTGTTTGTAAATGCACAAAGAAATAGAACTTCTAGCTAGGGAAGTTATGAGGACAGCACACAGTCCCTTGTGAAAACACGGTTTGTATATTAAAGTTTGGAATGTTATAACTATTTTATGAGAGTTTACAAAAGAAGCACTTATAGCAGAAAGACAGTGAAAACGTAGCTTTCTCTTCCTGTTCGAGTGATTGTTGTCACCTGATAATCTGTGTATTCATCAGACATCATTTTTTAATGCTAACGTCTAAAAGCTTCACTTTTATGTATGTAGCTATACTCTGGGTAAGAGTTTTTCAAGGCAGATATCAGCGATTTTTTAAAGTATAACAAGGGGAAATGAATTAACCAGTCTTATTCATCAATTTCTGCTAAGTGGCACATGGATCCACACATTCGTGGAGTTTGTAGTGTAACCTATTGAGTCTAAACAAACACTATTTTTCATTTATTCCTTCATTTATTTATTAATGTACTTGGAAGGAAGTACATTTTCACAAGCAGATTGCCAAATTTCCTTTGATGCAAGCTGAAAGAAAACCTAAAATGTCCAGTGATATTAAAAAGGAAA
>NW_006989889.1:0-614 GCF_000164805.1 Carlito syrichta
ATACATTCAAAATGCTGAAGGAAAAAAAATAGCAACCAAGAATACTTTACCCAGAAAATTTTTCTTTTAGTAATAAGGGAAAAATGAAAACTTTCCTAGTCAAACAAAAGCTGGAGAGGTTTGTCACCATAAGACCTACTTTACAGGAATTGATAAAGGGAGTTCTTTAAACTGAAGTGAAAGCCCTCTAATTAATAATATAAGACTCATTACAGCACAAAACACCATGATATAAGTAAAACAGAGACATATTCACAATAATCTAGTACTGTAATAATGGTATGTAAAGCAATGTTATTTCTAATATAATGATTAAAAGACAAAGCTATTAATAATAACAATAGCTACAATGAATTGTCAAGGTATACACATTACAAAAATGTAAATTCTGACATCAAAAATACAAAATGGAGAAAATGTAAAAATGGAAAGTTTTATGCAATCAACATTAAGTTGTTTCAGCTTGAAATTGGATGTTGTAAGATGTTTTATAAAAACCTCATAGTAAGCCAGGCTCGGTGGCTCAGCTTGTAATCCCATGCCTTTGGGAAGCTGAGGTGAGTGGATTGCCTGAGCCTGCGGGTTCGAGACCCACCCTGGGCAGCGAGACCTCA
>NW_006989890.1:0-744 GCF_000164805.1 Carlito syrichta
GCCATGGGACTAGAGCTTCATCACCTCTCAGCATACCTGCTTGCCCCTTCAATGACACAGATAAGGACTGGTCACTCATCCGGCAAGATGCTGGCTTCCCAAAATGGAGAGATTGTGCTTATAACTCTAAGGTGGACTGTCCTGTACCTGGTGAAAGACTACATATTAGTGACTGGGGTTTTATTGGCTCTACACTCGCTGCAGCTAGAAGGCATTCCAATGGATGGGTACCCCCAATACTTTCATTTAAAATTGGAATCAGACAAGCCATTCAGCCTCATTTGTGGAGAGCCCTCACAGCCCTTTAACCAGTCAGCATGTGTAGGACTGTTGGACAAACTCAGCAGTACCACATTAGGGCATACTTACAGTCCTCATATGTGTTTTTAGTTTGGAATGAATATCAAACTGTTAAAATTATTTACCATGATAATGTTTATAAGATATCTTGTACTGAATGCATTTTAACTAATTGTTTAACTAATGCCTTTTTATGAGGGATTTGTCATTCTTAAGCAACCCCCTAACTTAATGGTTCCAGTACATTTGTCATTTCCTTGGTATGATGAATATGGTTTGCAAACATTATATGTGGTTAATGCTTTATTAGCCAGACTGAAATGGTTTTTAGCCACCTTGATTTTAGAAATTACAGCTTTGATAGCTATTGCTACTTCAGTAACAGTTTCAGCTGTAGCTTTATCTAAGGAAGTTCACACAGCAACCTTTGCTGATCAGTATCTA
>NW_006989891.1:0-1008 GCF_000164805.1 Carlito syrichta
TTGATATTCCTGCTATTGGTAAGGAAGCTGAGGCTGAGAGATAGTAACTTGCTCATTTCACTACTAAATAAATGGAACCCTAGTCAGCCTGACTCCCAAACCCATATGTGTTATTTAACTTTGAAATATTACTTAAGAAATAAATCACGATGATAATAAGTGGAATGTAATGTCCTGGACTTCAGTTTGTCAAGTACATTTAATACATTAACTTTGGCCGGGCTCGGTGGCTCAGCCTGACATCCCAGCACTTTCGGAGGACAAAGTGAGTGGACTGTCTGAGCCCGTGGGTTCGAGACCCACCCGGGCAACTTGGCAAGACATTGTCTCTACAATAAATAAAAAATTAGCCGGGCGTGGTAACACGTGCCTGTAGTTCTGGCTACTTAGAAGGCTGAGGTGGAAGGATCGCTGGAGCCCAGCAGATTGAGGCTGTGGTTGCCGGGAGCGTGCCACTGCACTCCGGTCTGGGCTACAGAGTGAGACTCCAACTCAAAAAAAAATACACTCACTTAAATGCAAACACAGGAATACTATTGCTTCTGAGAGACTAATAATACCTATGATGCAAGGAACATTTATTGAGCACACACGGCATCCTTAATTATTCTGAACCCTCATCAAGTTTTTATTTATTTAATCCTCATAACAACTTTATGAAATAGGTACAGTTATCATCCCTTTGTTGCAGATAAGTAAAGTGTAGTTAACCTGCCCAGTGTCATGTTACTGTGTGAGCTGGAACTGGAACTTGAACCCAGGAAGTCTTGGGTGTAGCTTTCCTGATACATGAATCTAAAACCTGGTCAGTACACCCAAAGCAAGAGAGTCACTGGTTCTACCAATCTGGTAGCTTTTTTTTTTTTACTATGATTATTGCTTGGGAAAAAAAAAAAAATTGTCATTGAAATTTCACTAGAGATTTAAACATTAAATCAAGAGTTTGAAACATGACTAGTTTTAAGCCAGTTGAGTTTATCTACATTACCTTCAGCTAACAACTCAGGG
>NW_006989892.1:0-705 GCF_000164805.1 Carlito syrichta
AACTCATCTCTACCATCCATCCCAAATGAGCTGTGGGTGATGGCACACACCTGTTGTTCCTGCTCCTCAAAAGGCCAGCAAAAGGCTCGCCAGAGCCTGTTGGGCCAAGGCTGCAGTGGCCTGGAGTGAGCTACCTCCATAAAGCCTGGGAAAAGGAGTGAGACTCTGACTCAAAGAAAAAAAAAGGAAAAAGGAAAAAAAGAAAAGCATCCATTTGTGTATGGAGTTGGGACCATTGCGAACAGACAGGCATTTGGGACGGAGGCCCCAGACTTTTACCTTGAAATACCAAAAGATGGTAGATCAGCAGACAATTGGGCTGTGACTTTGGGAGACTGAGGTGGGGGACTCCTGCATCCCAGTAGTTCAAGACCAGCCAGGGCCAAGTAGTGGGATCTCGTCACTCCTCGGAACGCAAGCACTGAGTCACGCATTGTGTCACACACGTCCTGGCTACACGGGATGTGGTGGTCTACGTCCTGCGACATGCCTTAGTGTTGCCCCCACTGACAGAACGTTCAAGTACAGGACTGGCCCAGTGGCTCAGGCCATCAGTCCCGGGCCCTGGGAGGCCAATGTGGGAGGATGCCAGAGTCCCCGGGGGCAGAGACCAATCCAGGCGATGTGCCCAGACCTCATCTTACGAGAGGGCCCACAATCGAGTCAGCATGGTGGCTCGTGAAGTCCAGGTTGCTTGGGGGCTGA
>NW_006989893.1:0-755 GCF_000164805.1 Carlito syrichta
AGCTGGCTAGTGAAATCAGCTGGCTAGCTAGTTAGCTAGTTAGTTAAGTTAGCTAGTTAAGTCAGCTCAGTAGCTAGCTGGGTATCTAGGTAGCTGGGTACTTAAGTCAGCTGACAAGCCACCGGGCTACATAGGTAGCTAGCTAGTTAAGACAGATGGCTATCGAACTGACTACCTAGGTAGCTAGGCAGTTAGGTCAGCCTGCTAGCCAGCTGGCTAGCTAGTAAATTCACCTAGTTAAATCAGCTGCCTAGACACCTGGCTAGCCAGTTCCTTAGATTAAGTCTGATGTCTAGCCTGATGGCTAGGTAGTTGAGACACCTAGTAAAATCAGCTGCATAGCCATCTGGCTAGCAAGGTAGCTTGCTACTTAAATCAACTGGCTAGACAGCTGGCTAGCTAGTTAAGTCACCTAGTTAAATCAGCTGCCTAGACACCTGGCTAGCCAGTTCCTTAGATTAAGTCTGATGTCTAGCCTGATGGCTAGGTAGTTGAGACACCTAGTAAAATCAGCTGCATAGCCAACTGGCTAGCAAGGTAGCTTGCTACTTAAATCAACTGGCTAGACAGCTGGCTAGCTAGTTAAGTCACCTAGTTTAGTCAACGGTCTAGTCAGCTGGCTAGAGATATAGCAAGTTAGTTAATTCAGTTGACTAGCAAGCAAGCCAGTTATTTAAGGCAGCTAGTTTAGTCAGCTGGCTAGCCAGTTGATTTGCTAGGTAGCAAGCCAGTTAAGTCATTTGGCTAACCCGCAG
>NW_006989894.1:0-6151 GCF_000164805.1 Carlito syrichta
AAGTGGGAGCTTATTAAACTGACAAGCTTCTGCCCAGCCAAAGAAACCATCAAGAGAGCAGGGAGACAGCCTACAGACTGGGTAAAAGTATTTGCCAATACCAGGTCTGACAAAGGCTGAACATCTTGGATCTACAAGGAACTCAAACGTGCTGAAAAGAAAAAAACAAACAATCCCATTATAAAATGGGCAAAAGATATGAACAGACACTTCACAAAGGAAGACATCCGAGCAGCCAACAGACACATGAAGAAATGTTCAACCTCACTAATCATCAGGGAGATGCAAATCAAAACCACACTGAGATACCACCTAACTCCAAGCAGAATGGTAATTATCAACAACTCAAAAAATAACAGCTGCTGAAGAGGATGTGGTGAAAAGGGAACACTTCTACACTGTTGGTGGGAGTGTAAACTAGTGCAACCTCTGTGGAAAGCTGTGTGGCGATTCCTAAAAGCTGTAAATATCAACCTCCCATATGACCCCACAATCCCCAACTGGGAATACCCTGAAGAACTCAAATCACTCTATAAAATAGATGCCTGCACACGTATGTTTATCGCAGTATTGTTCACAATAGCATGAACCTGGAAGCAACCATCCTGCCCATCAAAAGAGGACTGGATTTTAAAAATATGGTACATACACACAATGAAATACTACGCAGCCATAAAAAAGAACAAAATCATGAATTTCGCAGCAACCTGGATGGAACTAGAGTCTATAATACTGATTGACCTCTCACAGAAACAAAGATCCGAGTATCACGTGTTCTCACTCATATAATGGACCTTGAACATCCAATGTAATACTATAAGAAAATGACTGACAGTAGTGGGAAACTATAGGGGGGAGAGGGAGATGGGATTAACGGTAGCAAATATCTGTCTGGGGATGGGGAAACACCTCTTATCAACAGGGAGCCTGAATGAAACGTATTTGTATATCTAACCCTTAACTGTACCCCAAAACATCATAATAAAAAATATTGATATAAAAAAAAACACAGTCTCGAAATATAGTTTGATGGCTTGTTAATCTGGGTAAAACAGTCTCTAAAGCATCTCTTTCAATGCTAATGACAGAGAATCCAAACTTTCTGTGAAGAGTGAGTCTCACGTTTTTGGTGTTTTCCAGGAAGGTTCATATTCTTTAGATTTGGAGGAATTGGCCATGAAGGAGCTGACTGCCATGCCTGGCATGTGAAGATGGAGGAACTCTAGCCCAGGGAGGACTCCCCTTGACCCACTGACCTGAACAACCATCAGGTGGACTCAGGTGGGTGAACACCTGAAGGCAGGGGCGGCAGTTGGAAGATCTAGCCCACTCCTGGGCCAGGAACCATAGGTCTCAGTTCCAGGCTTCCTGGCTGGGTTGGAAAGGCTTGCTGTGATGAGGTCATTTCCACAAGCTCTTCCAGAGACTCCAGCGTTTATAGCATCTCCTCCATTTCTTCTTGCTGTTTGGAGCATTTTTGTCTCTCATCTTTCACTTCTTGGACCAGGGAAGCTAATTCCTCCATCAGCATCGAGTTGACCTTCTTCACCTTTTCGTAAGTGTCTCTAAGGCTGGACAGATTTAGAGATTCTCTCTCCAGCTTGGCCTTCTCCCATGATGACCCGATCTCTGCACACTCCCCTCTGGCGGCACTGAGCTTGTCGATGAGGTGGCATTTCTCCTCGATCTGAGCAGCCAGTGCTTCTGCAGACTGCTGCTCACGTCTCAAATAAAGTCGACTCTGAACAGCCCAAACAAGTCTGAATACAAGTAAGAGACCCACCAATAAGCCGATGAGAGTGGGACACACCAGTGTCTCCCCCTGGACGTTGTAGAGAGTCCATTGCGAACTCGGGCCATAGGCCAGCAGCTCCTCTCCCACCTCGCCCAGCTTCCTGAGAGCCAGCCCAGGACCTGGCTCCACAGAGGACCACTGCCCCTCCATGGCATTCCAGCCACCTCGGGGCTCTGCCTGGTAACCATGGATCCTGTAGCCACAACAAACAGCTGAGCCCCCCAACATTCTACGGGATCCCAACTGCCAGTGAGGAGTCTGGATTGGCTGGTTTCATGTCGGTTAGAGAAGAAAATGTAGAAATGAATATGCTTGTCTCCATTAATGTTATATGATCATTCTTTTCTTCTTTTTATTGCTTTTATATTGATATAAAAATGAAATATGGTAAAATGTGCATAGGTACAAATGTATGGCTTTACAGACTTTTAAACCTTGTAATCCTTTTGGTATCCAACTACCTTACCAATATATGAATTATGTCCATTAATATTACATCAGAAACCACTTACGTAAGCTTTCAACCTATACCCACCCACTCCTGCACATACAGTCTCTGACATCTAAACATACATTATTTTAGCCATTTTTTCAACTTCATAAAAATTAGGTAAATCACCATGTGCTTGTTGATATCTGCCTCCTTTGCCTAACGTGTCTGTTTGTTCCACACTTCAAGACCCAGAAAGTGTGTGCGAACAGCCGGTGGACCTATGACGAGCCACCAAATAAGTTATTTTGCTAGCCTAAAACTAAACATCTAGGTCACACAGTCCCCCACTCCAGAAGGTTGTTTCCTCTACAATGTGGTGAGAAGCTGTCGGTGGGGTATATTCTTTAATTTGATGACTCATGAAAGTTAATCTAGTTTTGTAAATTCTATAGGTAATATTCAAAAGGTATTAGTTTCCCATTCAGTTCTATGAATAAAATGACTTTCATTTACTTGCTATACAGTTTTCAAGACACAAATCACTACATTATCTAGTTATTTTAGACCAAAACTTTATTAATTCATATTTGCACTCATTCTTCAGGGAAGGGGTTATCCATTTTAATGAAAGCTTTTTTTTAACACTCAGTTCTGCTTCTTTTATGTTAATAAAACATTGTAACTATTATTTGAAAAGTGACTCAGGACTATGAGTAGTTAAAAAAAATACATAAAATGGTTTTAAATTCTTCAGCCAGATAGACGTTTTAAAAATTTTCTGAAGAGATGTGTTATCTAATGGAGTGCAAATCAGATTCCTAAAACATATCTAAGTGTTTTCTAAGGACCTCATTGTCCCAGTTTTCATTTTACAAATTTCAAATTAATGATGTCATCAAAGATGTATTTTTCATAGGGATAGAAACACAGATGATTATACCATTTTCCAATTTAATTGTTTTTTGTAATATAAACACCTTCTATTAAAGTTTGATTAACAATGACTAACATTCTGAAAACTAACATTTATTATACAAGTTTTAGTGTTCTAAGTGATTTTATATATATTTATTTAGTCCTCACATTAATTCAATATAGTAGGTAGTGTGACTTTAAATGAATAGATAAGGACAGAATCATAGTGAAATGAAGAATGTTATAGAGAACCATAAGAAGTAAGCGAAAACCTAGAATTTGAACCTTATTAGCCAATCAGAAAAGTTGGCATTCTTACCTAACATCCTGACAAATGGAGAAAAGTATAAGACAGACTTTTAAAGCACTGAACTAAAATTTGACTAAGAGGATTTCTGCTTGCAATAATAGCAGAAATAGTGTTCAGTCTAATGCTTAAGCTGTGAACAACCAACTACCTGTAAGAAAATTAAAGAGAAAAAAATATCATTCCCAAAGGCAATGGTAAGAGTGGTAGAAATATAACCCTCAAGATGATCCTGTGCCCTAATTCCTGGACTGGCAAATATGATGAGATATCACAGCCATGAATTTGTACAGTACGGAGACTTTGCAGATATAATTAAGATTACTGAACAGTTGGTCTTAAAATAGGGAGATATCCTGGATTATCCAGATGGTGCAAAGTAATAACATGAGCCTTAAAAGCATAAGTAGAAGAGGGAGTCCGAAATTTGAAGCATGAAGGGGATTCACCATACTTTGATGGCTTGAAGTTACAGGAGGTCATTGAAAAGCTGAGAAGGAAATTACTTTTGTCAGTAAACAAGGAGTTTGTAAAGGTTCCAAATACTGAGATGAGAACTATACCCCTGTCACCACCTTAATTTTTCGTTGTGAGATCTGCCCAGAATTTGACAACAAACACCAGGGAAAAAAAATTTTATTTGGAATTTTGAGCTGCTAAATTTGTGATAAATTGTTGCAACAGCAATGGAACCTTAATTAACCTGAAAAGCTAAAATGCTATTGAGGTCCTGTTGATTCAAAAATTTTTAAAGTAATCCAGCATTTAGAAATGCTGGGATTTGGGAAACTTGAAAACACTTGCTAATCCAGAAGAGCCTGGGAGGCTGTTATGGACTACATGTTTTGGTGTTATGGTCTGCATGTTTCCTAATTGATAGGTTCACACACTAACCCTTAATGGAATGGTTTTAGGAGACTTTAAAGAGATAATGAGGTCGTGAGAATGGAGCCTTCATGCTAGGATTAGTGTCCTTATAAAATGAAACAAGAGAGATTGCATCTTCTCTATCCCTTTCTTTGCTCTTCCCATGTAAGGACACAGCAAGTCATATGCAAATCAGGAGGCTGGCTCTTAATAGATATCAAATTGCTGGCATCTTAGTCTTGGACTACCAAAATACTTCTCTCTCCAAATGGTTATAATCCTGCAGTTAATAAACCATGTATTAAGGAGATCCCAGATAGCTGCTACCTGTGGATGCCTAGGAGAAGTAAACACTAAACCTTTTCTGGAATAATTCAATATTATTTCAATCCTCATAATATTACTATAGAGTTTCATTAATAAAATATCCAGCATGAAATAAAAATTAATAAAGGCTTTGAAGAGGTAAGGCAATATGAATGACAACCAGAAGAAATAAGATGATAGAAAGACATAGCGATTCTATTTATCCCCATAGACTTTAAAATAATTATCTCATCTACTCAAGAGAAAGCAATTGGCAACTTTAAATATTTTGAGAGAGAATAAAAAAATATAAAAGGTTCCATAGCAGAATTCAAAGGTGCCAAATAGAATCACTGGAACTAAAAAGAAAAGAAAGGTATAATACTGAAGTTAAGAATTCAGTTGTTGGGTGTGGTGATTCATGCCTGTAATCCCAGCATGTGGGGAGGTAAAGATGAGAGGATTGCCTGAGTCCAGAGGTTTGAGACCAGGCTGGGCAACTTGGCGAGACCTTGACTCTACAATAAGTCAAAAAATTAACTGGGTGTGGTGGTATGTGCCTGTAGTTCCAGCTACTTGGAAGGCTGAAGTGAAAGGATAACCTAAGCACAGCAGGTTGAGGCTGCGGTGACTGTGATTGTGTTACTGTACTCCAACCTGGGTGACAGAGTGAGACTCTGACTAAAAAAAAAAAAAAAAAAAAAAAGGATTCAATTGATGGTGTTTTGTTTGTTTGTTTGTTTTTGTTTGTTTTGTTTTTTGAGTTGGAGTCTCACTCTGTCGCCCAGACTGGAGTGCAGTGGCCACTCCCAGCCACCACAGCTTCAACCTGCTGGGCTCCAGCGATCCTTCCACCTCAGCCTTCCAAGTAGCCGGAATTACAGGCACTCGCTATCACACCCAGCTGATTTTTTGATTTATTATAGAGATGAGGTCTTGCTGCCCAGGCAGGTCTCGAACCTGCGGGCTCAGGCATTCCACTCACCTCAGCCTCCCAAAGGCATGGGATTATAGGCTGAGCCACCGAGCCCGGCTCAATTGATGGTTTTAAAAGTAAATATATAAGATAAATACATAGAGAGATAAAAGAATAAGAAATTAACAAGAAATGTAATATACATTGAGAATAGTGTTAGAAGAGCTCACATATTCAATTGGACTCTCCCAATGCAATAAGAGAATAAATAGGACAATTCAATAAATAAATAAGTTTTTAAAAATTTACAGCAAAACACAATATCAAAACTCAGATGACAAAAATAAAAATGAATAAAAATTGCATAGCAAAAATAACAAAAAGGATGCACTGCACTCAGAGAACAAATGAAAATTGACTTCTAAAAAAATGGAAGCCTCAAGACTGTGGGATATCTTCAGTGTGATTAAATAAATAATAAAAATAATAGCAACAAATTATAATGCTATACCTAGCTAAAATGTCCTCCAAGAATAAAAACAAAATAAACACAGTTTCAGACAAAGCAAAATAGAATTAATTACCAGGAGACACACCCTTAAATAAATATTA
>NW_006989895.1:0-648 GCF_000164805.1 Carlito syrichta
TCTCTCTGGTCCTCAATCCCAAAAAAGCTCAAGGTCATCTTGCTATGGGCTAAACAAATCATGGTGTTTTCGAGCATGAATCTGGAAAATGGAGTCCTTGTTTACAGGCACTATGTGACCTTTTGGTAAGAAAGAATAAGGAATCTGGGTTACAGGAGTCCTCAATCCCAAAAATCTACAGAGCATCTTGTAAAGTTCTAAAAATAATCAGAGTTTCAAAGCGGGATGTGTCTAATGAGAGTCCTAATATACAGGAAAATACACAGCCACTTGCCAAGGAAGAAAAAGAATCAGGGTTACAGCAGTCCTCAGTCCTTAAAATCACAGGCCATCTGCTGTGGGCTACACAAAATCAGGGTTTAGAAGCTGGAACAGAGGTAATAACAGTCCTCAAATGCAGTATCTACATGATCTCTAGCTAAGGAGAACTAAGAAACCTCTTTTACACGGTTCCTCCATCACAATATCTACATGACATCTTACTAATGACAAAACAAGTATCAGGATTTTAAAACAAGATTCTTGGGAAAGGGAGTCCTCATATACAAAACATTGCATTGTCCCTCGGTAAAGAAGAATAAGGAATCTGTGATAAATTTGTCCACAATCCCAAAAAATTCCCAGGGTGTCTTGCTGCGGTATAAACAA
>NW_006989896.1:0-547 GCF_000164805.1 Carlito syrichta
CTAGCCACCTGACTTAATTGCCTAGCTACTTAGCTAGTCAGCAGCCTAGCCAGGTAAGTTAACTAGCTGACTTAATGATGTAGCCAGCCAGCTAGCCAGCAGACTTAATTAGCTACTTACCTAGCTAGACAGCTGGATAGCCAGTTGACTTAAATAGGTGACATAACTAGATAGCCTAAAGGCTAGACAGGTGACTTAAGTAACTACCTACCTACATAGCCCACTGTCTTGTCACCTGATTTAACTACTTAACTACCTAGCTATCCTTCTGGCCAGCAAACTTTCTTAACTAGGTGACTTAACTAGCTAACCAGCTGTTTAGCCAGCTGACTTAACCACATAGGTACCCTGATAAGCAACTGGGCAGCCAGCTGAATTGACTAACTGACTTAACTAGCTAGCCAGCTAACTTAACTAACTGACTTAACTAGCCAGCTACCTTGCAAGCCAGCTGAATTAAGTAGATGACTTAACTAGCTAGCTACCTAGCTAGCCAGCTTGCTGGCCAACTGACTTAACTAGGTGACTCAACCAGCTAGCCAGCTGG
>NW_006989897.1:0-685 GCF_000164805.1 Carlito syrichta
CCAGCCTGGGCCACAAAGTGAGACTCCATCCATACAGAACACTTTTTAAAAATTAGTCAGCAATTTGGGAGGCCGAGGCAGGAGGATCACTTGAGGCCAGGAATTTGAGAACAGCCTGGGAAACATAATAAGACCTCCATATCTGCAAAAAATACAAAAATTGGCTGGATGTGATGGTGTACACCTGTTGTACCAGCTACTTGAGAGACTGAGGCTGCCGTGATTGTGCCCCTGACCCCCAGCTTGGGCCACACAGTGAGACCCCATGTGCACAAGTATTTTTAAAAATTAGTCAGATATGAGGACTCACATCTGTCATTCCAGCATTTTGGGAGGTTGAGGCAGGAGGATAGCTGGAGGTCAGGGGTTTGAGACCAGCCTGGGCAACACAGCAAGATCCTATCCCTACAAAAAAATAAAAGAATTAGCCAGGTGTGGTGGTGCGCACATGTCATACCAGCTACTTAGAAGGCTGAGGAGGGAGAACCTCCTGAGCCCATGAGGTCGAGGGTGAGTGAGCCACGATTGTGCCCCTGTACTTCAGCCTGGCCCGCACAGAAAGACCCCAAATTTTTTTAAAAAGCCAAAATGATGTGGTAGTGCCTCATTACTAGCTATCTTGGGTCGCCTACATCCCACAGGGTGTGGTTTGAATATGCCTGGTGTTGATGGTCTTTGTGTCTGA
>NW_006989898.1:0-778 GCF_000164805.1 Carlito syrichta
AGTTGTATCATAAAACACTAATAAGGCAAGTAGTATTACACGACACTAATAAGGCAAGTAGTATCAGACGACAGTAGTAAGGAAACTAGTAACAGACGACACTAGGAAGGCAAGAAGTATCAGACGACAATAATAAGGGAAGTAGTATCATAAGTCACTAATAAGGCAAATAGTATCAGACGGCACAAATAAGGCATGGAGTATCAGACGGCACTAATAAGGCAAGTAGAATCCGATGGCACTAATAAGGCAAGGAGTATCAGAAGGCACTAATAAGTCAAGGAGTATCACACATCATTGATAAGGCTATTAGTATCAGAAGGCACTAATAAGGCATGGAGTGTCAGACGACCCTAATAACGCAAGTCGTATCAGACGGACCTAATAAGTCAAGGCATATCAGATGGCACTAAGAAGGCAAGGGGAATCAGACGGCACTAATAAGGCAATGAGTATCAGACGGCACTAATAAGGCAAGGAGTATCAGACGGCACTAATAAGGCAAGGAGTATATGATGGCATTAAAAAAGGCAACGAGTATCAGACACCACTAATCAAGTAAGGAATATCAGACGGAACTAATAAGACAAGGAGTATGAGACGTCACTAATAAGGCAAGGAGTTTCAGCCGGCACTAATAAGGCAAGAAGTATCAGACGGCACTAACAAGGCAAATAGTATCAGACGGCAATAACAAGACAAGTAGTATCATGCGGCAATAAGAAGGCAAGTAGAATCAGACGAAACTAACAGTCAGTACTATCAGACGACACTAAGA
>NW_006989899.1:0-1251 GCF_000164805.1 Carlito syrichta
AAATCAGCTGGCTAGCCAGGTAGCTAGTTAGTTAAGTCAGATAGTTAAGTCAGCTGGCTAGCCAGCTGGCTACCTAGGTAACGAGCTAGTTAAATCAGTTGCTAAGCAGCTGGCTATATGGTTAATTCAGCTAATTAAGAGAGCTGGGTAGCCAACTGACAAGATAGGTAACTAGCTAGTTGACTCAGCTAGATAGATACTTCCCTAGCTAGTGATGAGTGCGAGTTATGTCAGCTGGATAGCCAACTGGCTAGCTGGTTAAGTCATCTAGTTTATTCATGTGTCTAGACAGCTGGTTAGGTAGGTAGCTAGTTAGAGAAGTCATCTTTCTAGCCAGCAAGCTAGCGGTTCAATTGACCTAGTTAAGACAGCTTGCTAGCTTGCTGGCTAAGTAGGTAGCTATCTAGATTACTTAGCTGGCTAGCCAGCTTGCTAGCTTAAGTCAGCAAGGTTACTCAGCTGGCTAACCTGCTAGCTAGATAGGTAGCCAACTAGTTAAGTCAGCTGGGTAGCCAGCTGAGTAGCTAGTTAAGTCAACTGGCAACCAGCAGGCTAGGTAGGTAAGTCACTCATTAAATCAGTTGACTATCCAGCTGGTTAGTTAGTTAAAAAGCTAGTTAAGTTAGATGGAATAGCCATCTGACCAGCTAGTTATTTCAGCTAGTTAAGTCAGCTGGCTGGCTAGGAAAACTAGCTATATATCAGCTAGTTAATTCGGCTGGGTAGCTAGTTAAGTCAGTTAGTTATGGCAGCTGTCTAGCTAGATAGCTACCTAGGTAGCTAGATGGTTAAGACAGCTAGTTAACCCAGTTGCCTAGCTTGGTAGCTAACTGGTTAAGTAAACTAGTTATGTAAGCTTTCTAGCTAGTTTAGTCAGTGAGTTGTCAGCTGGCTAAACAGTGCCCTAGTTGGGAAGCTAGCTAGTTAAGTCAGCTGGCTAGGTAGTTGGCTAGCTAGTTAAGCAAACTAGTTAAGTCAGCTCATTAGCCAGATGGTTAGCTAAGTAGCTGGGTAGTTAAGTCAGCTGGCAAGCAAGAGAGATACATAGGTAGCTAGTAGGATACATAGGTAGTTAAGGAAGCTGGCTATTGAGCTGGCTAGCTAGGAAGCTAGGTAGTTGGGTCAGCATGCTAGGCAGCTGGTTAGCTAGTTAAGTCAGCTGCCTAGACACCTGACTACTTAGGTCGCTAGATAGTTAAGTCAAATGTCTAGCCTGCTGGCTAGCTGGTTGAGTCACCGAGTTAAGTCAGC
>NW_006989899.1:2489-4023 GCF_000164805.1 Carlito syrichta
TACGTAGCTAGGCAATTAAGTCATCTGGCTAAACCAGTCGGCTATCTAGGTAGCTAGTTAGTAATATCAGCCTTCTAGTAGGCTTGATAGCTAGTTATGTCACCTAGTAAAGTCAGCTGACTAGCCAGCTGGCTCACTAGGTATTTGCTAGTTAACTCAGCTGTATAGACAGCTGGCTAGCTACATAAATCACCTAGTTAATTCAGCTGGATAGCCAGTTGACTAGCTATGTAGCAAGCAAGTTAATTCGAATGGCTAGATAGCAGGAGAGCTAGTTAAGACAGCTAGTTAAGCCAGCTGGCTAGCCAGCTCTCTAGCTAGGTAGTTACATAGTTAAGTCTGTTGCCTAGCCAGCTGGCTAGCTAATTAAGTCAGCTAGTTGAGTCACCTACTATCCAAGTGGCTAGAGAGGTAGAGAGCTACTTAAGTCAGCTGGCTAGCCAGCTTGATAGCTACGTAGCTAGCTAGTTATATCAGCTGTCTAGCCAACTGGCTAGCTAGTTTAGTCACCTACTTAAGTCAGCTTACTAGCCATCTGGCTCCCTAGGTATCCTGTTAGTTAAGTCAGCTGGCTAGACAACTGGCTAGTTAGATAAGTTAACTAGTTATTTCAGCTGGATAGCCAGCTGGCTAGCTATGTAGCAAGCTAGTTATTCAACTGGTTAGAAAGCAGGCCACCCTGTTAAGACAGCTAGTTAAGTCAGCTGGCTAACCAGCTGGCTGGCTAGTTATTGACCAAATTAAGTTTGTTGACTAGCCAGCTGGCTAGTTACTAAGTCAGCTAGATAAGTCAACTGGCTATCCAGGAGGCTAGAGAGCTAGAGCACTAGTTAAGTCAGCTGTCTATCCAACTGAATAACTAGTTAATTCAGCTAGTTTAGTCACCTGGTTGGCGAGTTGCCTAACTCGTTTATCAACTAGTTTAGTCAGGTGACTAAGCAGCTGGATAACTAGTTAAGTCACCTCGTTAAGTCAGTTGGCTAGCCATCTCCCTTGCTAGTTAATAATCTAGTTAATTCAGATGGCTAGACAGCAGGCTAGCTAGCTATTTTCAGCTAATTTAGTCAGTTGGCTATCTAGGCAGCTAGCTAGTTAACTCAGCTAGTTATATCAGTTAGCTAACTTCTTATGTCAGCTAGTTATGTTGGCTTTCCAGGAAGATAACTAGCTAGGTAGCTGGCTATTTATTTCAGCTAGTAAATTGAGCTGGCTAGCTAGGTAGCTAGCAAGTTAAGTCAGCTGGCTAGCTAGTTAATTCAGGTAGTTAAGTCAACAGGCTAGCCAGCTGCCTAGTTGGGTAGCTATCTAGTTAAGTCAGCTAGCAAGCCAGTTGGCCAGCTAGTTAAGTCACCTGGTTAACTCAGCTCGCTAGGCAACTTTTTATCTAATTAGCCAGGTAGTTAAGTCAGCTGGTAAGCTAGCGGGATAGGTAGAAAGCTATCTAGTTAAGTCAGCTTTCTAGCCACCTGGCTATCTAGAGTTGTAGATAGTAAGTTAGCTGGCTACCAGCTGGCTACTAGTTATGTCAGCTAGT
>NW_006989900.1:0-718 GCF_000164805.1 Carlito syrichta
CCTCCACAGGAGCCAGCACTAAGGTAGGGAAATCTGAGCTCCAATTGATGAATTACTGAAGACACAGCATGGAAAACTTGAGAGATAAAAACCCTGGAGACCAGTCATGGGGTCCCTCATTTTTGTGAGTTTGAGATTCCGGAGCTGCAGCAGGGTCTCATGGCAAAAAAAAAAAAACAGAGAAAAATCCCCTCATGCTTCCAGCAGGGAATTTTTTAATTTAAATATGCCAGAGCATTCTATTCTCTTTAACAAGACCTACTGGAAGTACTCACTGATTAACCAGA
Source organism: Carlito syrichta (assembly GCF_000164805.1). Lineage (NCBI taxonomy): Eukaryota > Metazoa > Chordata > Mammalia > Primates > Tarsiidae > Carlito > Carlito syrichta. The sequence goes on from NW_006989900.1 coordinate 288, forward strand.
ACTTCATGTGTTGGGGTTGTATCCTATCCCAACTGACCTGGAGAAAGGAAAATTCCTATCATGAGCCCCTTCTAGTCTTTGACTTGTAGAAGAGAAACATATACATCCAGCCCACTTTCAACGCTGTGCCACCTGAGGGTTTTGACTGAGAAATACTCAGGAAGTTCATGGTCCAGAGCCACAGGCTCATTAAAAGACTGAGCACTCCTGGGACTACTGAATGCTTTCGCTCCCCACCACTCCTCACCATCTTATTACCAAAGGCCTATTGACACCAACTTCTTTTACATCATGTGCAGCTATCAAAAAAATTACAAGACATACTAAAAGGCAAAAAGAAACCCTGCAAAACCTGAGGAGGCAGAGCAAGCATTAGAACCAGATTTAGCTATGGCAGAGATGTTGCAATAACCAGACTGAGAATTTAAAAC
>NW_006989901.1:0-3530 GCF_000164805.1 Carlito syrichta
TTCCTGCTTACTTAAATTTTAAATACTAATTAAATCATTGTTATGATAGCAATTATTTTTGCTGTAATGTTGCCTATGTTCAGTTGTGAGAAATAAATGTATGACTTTAATTTTCTTCGATATTGGCTTTTATGAAAAATATCCAAAATTCTCTCTTCCTGTCTTTTCTCATATATATACACTTAAACTGAAATTCTTTCTCATATCACTGACCCTTGTGCCAGAGAAATAGAAAATCTTAACATCTTTTACATGTCTCCTTTATCATTGATTTTTTTTTTTTTTTTTGAGTTGGAGTCTCACTCTGTCACCCAGACTGGAGTGCAGTGGCAAACTCCTGGCCACCACAGCCTTGACCTGCTGGGCTCTGGTGATCCTTCTATGTAGTTGAAACTACAGGTTCGTGCTACTATGCCTGTCTAATTTTTGACTTATTGTAGAGATGAGGTCTTGCCAAGTTATCTGGGCAGGTCTCAAACCCTCGGGTTCAGGCAAACCACTCACCTCGGCCTCCTAAAGTGCTGGGATTAAAGGCTGAGCCACCGAGCCCAGCCACCATTGATGTTTTAATTTGTCACAGTGATAACTTCATTTTTTTGTTACATCCATTACTACTTTTTCATATTTTTTTGCCACTAGTCAACCCAGACACTCATCAAAGCATACATTAAAGTGTTTCCCTCACTTAATACATGTCAGTTATTTTACCTTGTAACCAATCCTTTAAGTGCCAGTTTTATCATGCTAGTTTCTTTTTATAAGTAATTATGCACAAAAACTTGTTAATAGTTTTTGAGAGTCTCCAGAATTTTTCACAAGCTATTTCTCCAAATATCTCCTCTATATTTTTATTAGATGAACTTCTATATTCTGAAGATTCCTTGAATATTTCTACATTGCCTAATGAAATGCTCTCCCTCTTTGTGTCCTTTTATAACAATTTCTATCACATATTTCTAGTTGTTTTTATGTTTTTTTGTCCTCTTTAAATCCTTCTGGATTATAAATCTTATAGTGGCCAAACTTGTTGTTCACCATCTGGTTTATTTTTCACATTTTTTATGTAGATCCATAGTCTTCCCAAATAAACTTTAAATATCTTGATGTCAGGAACAACAGCTTGCCATTTTTGCATACCAAAGCATCTAAAGGAAGGATCTTCAAATTAGATATAGCTCATAAATACTTATTGATTATGGTAAATAATTTTTACCCAACTCTACTTTTAAGATTGTTATTTCATGCATTTCTTTGAGAATTGTTTATAGAGAACATATATTCATCATGACTTTACTTTTCAGTCTTTGGCTTTAAAACTTTTTCTTACCTTAAGCAAGAATCTGCAAAGCCAAAGAAACCACCAAGAGAGCAGGGAGACAGCCCACAGACTGGTAAAAAATATTTGCCAACTCCATGTCTGACAAAGGTCTAACATCAGGGACCAACAAGGAACTCAAACATGCAGAAAGAAAAAAACAAACAGCCCCATTACAAAGTGGGCTAAAGATAAGAAGAGACACTTCTCAAAAGAAGACATATGAGCAGCCAACAGACACATGAAAAAATGTTCAGCCTCACTAGTCATCAAGGAGATGCAAATTAAAACTACATTGAGATACCACCTAACACCAGTCAGAATGGCCATCATCAACAACTAAAAAAAAATAACCAGTGCTGGAGAGGATGTCGCAAAAAGGGAATACTTCTGCACCGTTGGTGGGAGTGTAAACTAGTACAGTCTCTGTGGAAATCAGTGTGACGATTCCTAAAACTCCTAAAAATTGACCTGCCATATGATTCTGCAATCCCCCTACTGGGAATATACCCTGAAGAATTCAAATCATTCTATAAAAAAGATTCCTGCACACGTATATTTGTCACAGCATTGTTCACAATTGCAAGAACATGGAACCAACTGTGCTGCCCATCAAGAGAGGACTAGATAAAAAAATGTGTTACATATGTACAATGGAATGTTATGCAGTCATAAAGAACAAAATCATGAACTTCGCAGGAACTTGGATGGAATTAGACCTTATAATACTGAGTGATTTCTCACAGAAACAAAGAGCTGTGTAGGGGGCTGGGGGGCGGGTAGGTGAGATTGACAGTAGTCGATATCCACCTGGGGAAGGGGGAGTATACCTTATCAATACGGGTACCGGTACAATGAACATTTGTATACCTAAACCTGAATTGTACCCCACAATTTAAAAATAAAAATTAATAGAGAAAAACAAACAAACAAAAAACATTAAAAAAGGAATCCCTGTGAAGCTATTTAATGGATAATTATTATCCATGAAATTATTGTAGATTATTAATACATAGGTGGAAGACTAAAATGTGTCTTTCCTATCCAGTTTTCTCCAAATGTGGCTTTTTGATATTAAAATCCCATTTAGTTTTCTTATGACATTTGGGTCCAAACTTAGTTAATTGGTGGTGAACATAGGTCAAAATTGAGCATAATAAACTCTGGATACTTTATCACTAGAGCAATGCTGAGGGCATGGTCTCAAATATTTGTTCTTTGGGTTTTTCGTAATATGCAGATGATGTGATATATCTGTAGAGGTCAATTAGAGCAAAGCTGGCATTTTTGAAATGTAGTAAAGTACAGAAGTATATGTTTTCCATATATATTTTTTAACATATATGATAGTGAAATATATAATTGTGCCCAGTCACCAAAATGCCAATGAAAAATATGGCTTAATTAATGGTGAGTTGACAATCTGTACTGAATGAAAAATTAGTTAAGGATTTTCATATACATTAACTAATTAATTTCAAGTTCAATTTCATTTTATTTCCATGGATATATGTTATTTATTACATCCATCAGCAAATCAGTATAAACATTGTCCAGAACTGTTTTTGACTTTTAAGGTTTCTATATCATTCAAGTTCTGTTTTTTTTCAATAAACTCTTCCTTAGAAATGCAAATTCATTCCAAATGTCAGTGACAGGAATTATTTGCATAATACTTGTCAGACATTTCTCTAACTTTTGATATCTCCATAATCAATTTAAGATAATTAAGTCATTTGAAACTTATATATTGTTAATATTGTCAATGTTTTGTACCTAATGTACTATAAGCTCAGTGTTTGTATATTATTCTACCATCGATGCATACATTATTAGTTTAGAATAAATGAAAGTTTGATTGATGAGCCCCAATTTCCAAGAATTTATACTTAAGTAAAGTACAAAAGTGAATATAATTATCAAAAACATAAAGGTTTTTTTTTTTGTTTAGTGAATATTCTTACTGATCAAAGATTTTTTTTATTGATACCATAGGTGGGGCTATCAGTCATTGTGTTTTTTGTTTGCTTGTTTGTTTGTTTGTTTAGAATCCAGTGTACATGTGAGGCTGGAATGCAGTGGTGTAATCTTGGCTCACTGAAGCCTCTACCCCAATTTCAAGCAGTTCTCCCACCTTAGCCTTTAGAAAAGTAGATAGGACTATAGTGTACTGGCAGCACTGGATTGTTTTGTTTTGATTTTTTGTTTTGTTTTT
>NW_006989902.1:0-965 GCF_000164805.1 Carlito syrichta
AATCGATAGGCCAGGGGTAGCTGACATCTTCATAAAACTGAGTCTTCATAGTAAGCTTTCAAATTAAGTAGGTTAAGTCCTTTTTGTTTTGTTATAATTGCTTTGCTACTGTAAGTTATTTGCCTTTCCATACAAATTGTAGAATCACATCATTTTGTCTAAAAGCTGAACTGAGATTATGATTGGAGTAGGTATTACCTCAACTCTATAGCTCAATTTTAGGAGAAATTATGTCTTTATAGTATTGAGTCTTCTTCTGATGTACAAAGGTTGTCGATGCCTCCTTTATTTAGGTCATCTTTAATTATCTTTTTCAATGTTTTCTAATTTTAGTGTATTCATGCATATTTTGTTAAATGTATCTCTAAATATTTTATTTTATGATTGCACTGCAAATTCCATTTGCAATTTTTTGTTGGTAGAATACAGACAATTTGTGTATGTGTATTTATATTGTCTTCTCTAACCTTGCAAATCTCAGTTTTCACTTAGTCACTGTTGTGAAGATTTTGTAAGATAGATCTATCTATCTATCTATCTATGAGTGACAATGTCATCTGAGAATTTAGTACTTTTAAATTCTTCCTTTTTATTCTGAATTAATTTTATTTCTCTTTCTTGCTTTTTTTTATTGAACTGGCTAGGATGGCCAATATAATACTGAATGCAACTGGTGAGAAGAAACGTTCAAAGTATCTGTACCATTTTGTATTTCTGCCAGCAGTGTAGGAATTTCATTGTTTCACAACCTCATCAGCATTTTTATCAAGAATTTTTATCTGTGTCTTAAAGGATTATTTATCTACATATTTACTTTTTATAATATCTTTTGATTTCTGTTTCATGATATTGCTTGCCTCATAAAATGAATCAGAATGTCTTACTTCCTCTTTTATATTCTAAAAGTGTTTGTATAGAGTTGGCATTGTTTCTTTTAGAAATAATTTGGTAGAATTTGCCATTGA
>NW_006989903.1:0-563 GCF_000164805.1 Carlito syrichta
CATTTTTATGGTATCTGACTGGGACATCATTAGTGCCCTCTGAATAAAGTCTGCAAAGACAGGCCTCAGATGAGCTATGCCTCCTGGTACTCAGAGCCTTGGATAATCTCTTTCTACATTGGATAGGACGGATCCTGTGACTTGAACGAACAAAATGTGGCAGCAGCCATCTGTATCACATTTGGGCTTAAGCCCAAAGGTCCAGCTATTTCCAGTACTGAAGTTCTGGGAGCCCCAAGCCTCCACACAAAAAGTCCAGACACCATATGGATGGGTCACTGGGAGAGGAAAGTAGGGAAAGAGAGGCCTGAGACCACATGTGGAAAGACAGAGAGGCAGTCCTGGCTGGCTGGTAAAACAAATAGAGAAGCCGGGCTCGGTGGCTCAGCCTGTAATCCCACGCCTTTGGGAGGCTGAGGTGAGTGGATTGCTTGAGCCCACGGGTTCGAGACCCGCCTCGGCAGCGAGACTTCATCTCTACAATAAATCAAAAAAATCAGCCGGGCGTGGTAGCACATGCCTGTAATTCCGGCTACTGGAAGGCTGAGGGCGGAAGGATCGCC
>NW_006989904.1:0-718 GCF_000164805.1 Carlito syrichta
TTCCTAGCTTGTTAAGCCAGCTGGCTAGCCAGATGGCTATCTAGTTAAGTCAGCTAGTTAATTCAGCAGGTTAGCCAGGTGGCTTGCTTGGTTTCTGACAAGTTAAGCTGGCTGGGGAGCAGGCTGGTCTGGTAGGTTGCCAGCAAGTTAAGCTGGCTGGCTATCTGACTGTCCAGCCAGTCGGTTGGCTATTTAAGCCGGCTGGTTAACCTGTTGGCCAGTCCGCTATCTAGCTAGCTGGCTGCCTAGCCAGATAGCCAGCCAGGTAACTAGCTAGTTAAGCCAACTGGCTAGCCGTCTAGCCAACCAGGTAGCTATCTACTTAAGTCAACTGGCTATCCAGCTAGCCAGCCATCTAGCTAGTCAGCTAGTTAAGTCAGCTAGCTAGCCAGCTAGGTATGTAAGTCAGCCAGCAAGTCAGCTAAGCATTCAGCTAGCTAGTTAAGTCAACTAGCTAGTCAGCTTGGTAGTCAGCTAGCTAGTTAAGTCAGTTAGATAACTATTTCACCTAGTGGCCTAAATAGCTAGTAATCTAGCTAGTTAAGTCAGCTAGTTATACAGCTAGATAGCTTGTTTGCTAGCTACTTACGTCATCTAGATAGCTAGCTAGTCAGCTAGCTAGTTGTCAGCTAGCAAATCAGCTAGTTACTTAGAAAACTAATCTGCTAGCAACTCAGCTAGCTCATCAACGAACTAGTGGACTCGTTTGATTTCCATC
>NW_006989905.1:0-3171 GCF_000164805.1 Carlito syrichta
CTCACTCCTATTATTCCAGCATTTTGAGAGGCTGAGGCAGGAGGTATGCTTGAGGCCAGGAGTTCAAGACCAGTCTGGGAAACATAGCAAGATCCCATACCCCATTTCTAAAAAAATAAAACAAAACAAAACAATCCAGTGCTGCCAGTACATGCCTATAGTCCTATCTACTTTTGTAAAGGCTAAGGTGGGAGAACTGCTTGAAATTGGGGTAGAGGCTTCAGTGAGCCAAGATTACACCACTGCATTCCAGCCTCACATGTACACTGGATTCTAAACAAACAAACAAACAAGCAAACAAAAAACACAATGACTAATAGCCCCACCTATGGTATCAATAAAAAAAATCTTTGATCAGTAAGAATATTCACTAAACAAAAAAAAAAAACCTTTATGTTTTTGATAATTATATTCACTTTTGTACTTTACTTAAGTATAAATTCTTGGAAATTGGGGCTCATCAATCAAACTTTTCATTTATTCTAAACTAATAATGTATGCATCGATGGTAGATAATATACAAACACTGAGCTTATAGTACATTTATGTACAAAACATTGACAATATTAACAATATATAAGTTTCAAATGACTTAATTATCTTAAATTGATTATGGAGATATCAAAAGTTAGAGAAATGTCTGACAAGTATTATGCAAATAATTCCTGTCACTGACATTTGGAATGAATTTGCATTTCTAAGGAAGAGTTTATTGAAAAAAAACAGAACTTGAATGATATAGAAACCTTAAAAGTCAAATACAGTTCTGGACAATGTTTATACTGATTTGCTGATGGATGTAATAAATAACATATATCCATGGAAATAAAATGAAATTGAACTTGAAATTAATTAGTTAATGTATATGAAAATCCTTAACTAATTTTTCATTCAGTACAGATTGTCAATTCACCATTAATTAAGCCATATTTTTCATTGGCATTTTGGTGACTGGGCACAATTATCTATTTCACTATCATATATGTTAAAAAATATATATGGAAAACATATACTTCTGTACTTTACTACATTTCCCAAATGCCAGCTTTGCTCTAATTGACCTCTACAGATATATCACATCATTTGCATATTAGGAAAAACCCAAAGAACAAATATTTGAGACCATGCCCTCATCATTGCTCTAGTGATAAAGTATCCAGAGTTTATTATGCTCAATTTTGACCTATGTTCACCACCAATTAACTAAGTTTGGACCCAAATGTCATAAGAAAACTAAATGGGATTTTAATATCAAAAAGCCACATTTGGAGAAAACTGGATAGGAAAGACACATTTTAGTCTTCCACCTATGTATTAATAATCTACAATAATTTCATGGATAATAATTATCCATTAAATAGCTTCACAGGGATTCCTTTTTTAATGTTTTTTGTTTGTTTGTTTTTCTCTATTAATTTTTATTTTTAAATTGTGGGGTACAATTCAGGTTTAGGTATACAAATGTTCATTGTACCGGTACCCGTATTGATAAGGTATACTCCCCCTTCCCCAGGTGGATATCGACTACTGTCAATCTCACCTACCCGCCCCCCAGCCCCCTACACAGCTCTTTGTTTCTGTGAGAAATCACTCAGTATTATAAGGTCTAATTCCATCCAAGTTCCTGCGAAGTTCATGATTTTGTTCTTTATGACTGCATAACATTCCATTGTACATATGTAACACATTTTTTTATCTAGTCCTCTCTTGATGGGCAGCACAGTTGGTTCCATGTTCTTGCAATTGTGAACAATGCTGTGACAAATATACGTGTGCAGGAATCTTTTTTATAGAATGATTTGAATTCTTCAGGGTATATTCCCAGTAGGGGGATTGCAGAATCATATGGCAGGTCAATTTTTAGGAGTTTTAGGAATCGTCACACTGATTTCCACAGAGACTGTACTAGTTTACACTCCCACCAACGGTGCAGAAGTATTCCCTTTTTGCGACATCCTCTCCAGCACTGGTTATTTTTTTTTAGTTGTTGATGATGGCCATTCTGACTGGTGTTAGGTGGTATCTCAATGTAGTTTTAATTTGCATCTCCTTGATGACTAGTGAGGCTGAACATTTTTTCATGTGTCTGTTGGCTGCTCATATGTCTTCTTTTGAGAAGTGTCTCTTCTTATCTTTAGCCCACTTTGTAATGGGGCTGTTTGTTTTTTTCTTTCTGCATGTTTGAGTTCCTTGTTGGTCCCTGATGTTAGACCTTTGTCAGACATGGAGTTGGCAAATATTTTTTACCAGTCTGTGGGCTGTCTCCCTGCTCTCTTGGTGGTTTCTTTGGCTTTGCAGATTCTTGCTTAAGGTAAGAAAAAGTTTTAAAGCCAAAGACTGAAAAAGTAAAGTCATGATGAATATATGTTCTCTATAAACAATTCTCAAAGAAATGCATGAAATAACAATCTTAAAAGTAGAGTTGGGTAAAAATTATTTACCATAATCAATAAGTATTTATGAGCTATATCTAATTTGAAGATCCTTCCTTTAGATGCTTTGGTATGCAAAAATGGCAAGCTGTTGTTCCTGACATCAAGATATTTAAAGTTTATTTGGGAAGACTATGGATCTACATAAAAAATGTGAAAAATAAACCAGATGGTGAACAACAAGTTTGGCCACTATAAGATTTATAATCCAGAAGGATTTAAAGAAGACAAAAAAACATAAAAACAACTAGAAATATGTGATAGAAATTGTTATAAAAGGACACAAAGAGGGAGAGCATTTCATTAGGCAATGTAGAAATATTCAAGGAATCTTCAGAATATAGAAGTTCATCTAATAAAAATATAGAGGAGATATTTGGAGAAATAGCTTGGGAAAAATTCTGGAGACTCTCAAAAACTATTAACAAGTTTTTGTGCATAATTACTTATAAAAAGAAACTAGCATGATAAAACTGGCACTTAAAGGATTGGTTACAAGGTAAAATAACTGACATGTATTAAGTGAGGGAAACACTTTAATGTATGCTTTGATGAGTATCTGGGTTGACTAGTGGCAAAAAAATATGAAAAAGTAGTAATGGATGTAACAAACAAATGAAGTTATCACTGTGACAAATTAAAACATCAATGGTGGCTGGGCTCGGTGGCTCAGCCTTTAATCCCAGCACTTTAGGAGGCCGAGGTGAGTGGATTGCCTGAACCCGAGGGTTGAGACCTG
>NW_006989906.1:0-527 GCF_000164805.1 Carlito syrichta
CATTTTCTTTCCAGGCAGGGTTTTTATTATTATTATTATTATTATTATTATTATTAAAAATAAAATAAAATAAAATAAAATGGCATTCAGCCTCTGCATCTCAGGAATCACTAGGGTCCAAACCCAGAAGCTATGGCACCAGCTGCTGCACCAGGAGAGTCCTGGCCGCTAGTTCCCTAGCCCTCACTCAGTCACTCACATACCCCCTCACTCATCAGCATGCACACAAAATTTTCCATGCACTCGCTCACTCACACGGGGACTCACATAGTCTGACTGACTTGGCCACCATCTTCCCAACCTCCACTCAAACAGTATTAATAAGGCACACCAGTCATAACACACAGCATATCCTATGGTGACATAGAAATCTGTGGATCTGTGGTAAAAGAAAAAAAAAATAAGTATTCTGAAGTCAAGTCCAATAGAAGACTCATGGCACAGATCCCTAGGATCCTGGGTGAGAAATATACCTTCGGCACCAGTGTACTCCTCTTCATTTGCAAAGTAGTTTATGGCATTTTATT
>NW_006989907.1:0-3187 GCF_000164805.1 Carlito syrichta
ATTCAGGCTGATCATCAGCAATAAAACTTCTAAAATAAACCCAAATACAAACTGTAATTGTACTAAAGCCAAAATCACAATTAGTAGAAAATGGGAACAATGAAATTTCTAAAGTTAGCTGTATTCTTATAAAACCTTAAAGTATCATGTTTGATCATGCTTGGACTAACATAATTCCCTGACGTAGCATGACCTATTCTAAAATACTTTCTATGAATAAAATAAATTCAGTTTCTATTATAAGTAGAAAAAACCTACACTAATTGTAACTAAAGAACCGGCTTAAAAGAATGCAGCCCAGCCCAAAGTGAATACTGGGCCCTTAGGAATGTGGCCCAGTCCAAAGTTCGTGCTGGGCCATTTCTGGTAACTGTAGATAATCATCTATATCATCTAAAGCTGGAAACAGCTCTCTAAATGTATATACTAATTCTTCAAATATACTTTTAAATCTTATAAAGAAGCTTGTATCATGTATAAGGCTCCCAAATGTGATCTGAGTTTGAACTGTGTTAAGTTTAAAGCCGAAACCGCAGTCTGTGAGAAACAGGAACAACGGATCTCTAGAGTCAGCCATGCCTGTCATATTCTCAGAACTTCATGCTTAGATCATAAAAGTCCCTGCCGGTGGGTAATGCCAACAACAAAGAAAGAAGAAGGAATGAGCCTTCAGCTCCTTGACCAACCTGGTGGTCTCAGGGTCCGCAGCCCGCCTGGATCCCTAATGCTCAGGCAGTCCTCCACAGCCGGCTCCCAACACATCTTTATAATAAAAAAAGAAAGAAAGACACAGCTGCCTTTTCAAATAAAAAGAGCACAGGATGTGCTCACCCATACAATTTCCCCTATCCTAACTTTTTGTAGTGTCCCAACTGACTCCTTCACTAAGCTCTGTGGGTATTTCCCCTGGAGTTAGGGGCCTGTGAACAGAGCATCTGTGATCAAAAGTTGTGGAATAATGAGAAAATATTGGATTTTAGACTTGATTACATAGGTTCTAGCATGAGTCAGCCCCTAATTAGCAGGTTTCCTAAAACAATTCAGAGTTACTCTGGGCCACAATTTTCTAAAGACCTTTTCAAATTCAACATGCAAAACTATTGTAACACAGTTAGAAATCCCATTAAAGGCCATCTATATTCGTGACAAAGCCTTGATTAACCCACTAGTTTCAATCCAAATATATAAGACCAAGATTTTGGTTTCTTTTCAGAAGCATCTGACATTTTTATTTCATTTTTAATGTTTCAGAATTAGCTCATGGAACTTGCCCTTTCCTTCATCTACATCTTTTAAGGCACAGTTTTCTGTATCATTCTCTACATAATCCAGTTTTTTAAAAAGTAAAATTATATTTGTTCTTTAATTTTTTGACATTCTAGTTACCTAAAATACTCTTCTTCTATACCAGATGTTAAATAAATAAATAAATAATTTAAAAAGTAATTATTACTTCTTGTTTCAAAATTATGCAAATTTGTGGAACGGGTTTATACATTGTCTTCTGCAAATAAAAATAAGTATATTGTGATGTGTGGCTATGTGTATGCTTATTTCTTTCAGAAGCTGAGAAATTATGAACTCATTTTCAGTTTTGTAATTCAAATAACATAAGCTGGAAGCAGTGAACCTTAAAACCGACTAAGTACTTGGCATCATGATGGTCCTAAAAGAGTTTGTACCTAGTTTGGTAGATTGCAAATATGATCAACATACTTCCCATAAAGAGGTACAGTCCATTTCTTCATTTCTTTAAACTATTCATGTGGGTGCTTTCACAAATAGAAGGCAGCAGAAGTGATATTTGACCACTTCTCCAGAGGTCTTATAGCTTCTGTATGCTGAATTTAGAATCCTGCCACCACCTAATCAAGCCCCTGCTAGCCTATTGGAAAATGAGAGATCTCTGACACAGTCACTCCGTTACCTCAGCCTCTAAACAATTAACTACCAGTCATGTGAATGAAGCTATCTGGAACCAGCTGGCATCTACTGACCTACCAAATGACCGCAGACTCATAAGTGAGACCAGTCAAGAACAGCCAAGACTGAATCAGACCAAAAAAATCACCCAGTGGAATCATGATCTCAATGAACAGCTGTTGTTTGAAGCCATAAATTAGGGGATTATTTGTTATACAGCAAATGTAACTGGTATGCTAGCTTGTTTTTAACAAAGGCTAGTCTAGACATTATTCTGTATCATATTTTAGACAATAGAAAATAAGTAGTTGTTCTCAGTCACCCCTTTCCCACTCTGCTTTTCCTTTATTCTCACCACACAGTATTCCCTTTTTCCAAATGCTACTGTCTTCTGCCACCCCCCAGTCTTCCTGTCTCAAGAAAAAACTACTTTGCAAAAACCAGTTTGAACAAATATAAAAATGAGAAGAATGTTTTCAGATGCATTACCTCATGAAATTTCATGTGACTTTTATAGCTTGTGAAGAGATAAGTATCAACATGTGAAGTTGATATTTATTTATGTTTTCTTACAGGTAAGAAAACTACAACTCAGAAAGGAACAAGCTGTTCCATGGCTACTAAACTAGTCAGTATTCTCTCAACTCCAAATTTTACATGTTCCCCTCCCACCCACTTCAACTTCAAGTTACTTTTCATCCAAGGTATTTGCATTTCATTTAAAAAATTGCATTTCTGGAGAAGAGGTTCTTTGACATTGGTCCTACTGAAAATTCATGCATTCATAGTAGATTACAGAACTTTTGAAAAGGCCATTTCTGATATTCCTCAAATTACAATTTATTTTTTTCTAATGTAAAAACTGTACAGTCTTCTCCTTTGCTAGAAACCCACAGAAAGGGATTTATTTAATTATGTCATTTAGCTACACACTCCAAAATTGTCTGTGCACTACCATTTGATTGAAAGCATTTCTTTGAGGAGCATGATTGTTCTCCCTTAATGAGTGTTACCTTAAGCCTGTGGTTTTCAAAGTCTGGTCCCAGGACCAGCAGTAGAAGCTCCACCCAGAAACTTGTTGAAACCACAGATTCTAAGGCTCCAATTCAGACCTGCTGAATCAAAATTCTGGAGGTGAGGCTGAGTGATTTGTGCTCTGGGTCATAGGAATGCACGCTCAAAAGTAAGAACACCAGACTTAGGCCACGGCAGTTGTTCAATTTACCAAATCCCTGAAGTGAGGATCATGGAACACCAGTCTGTG
>NW_006989908.1:0-1069 GCF_000164805.1 Carlito syrichta
ATTTGTAGTTTGAGACCAGTCATTCACAACACTGTCATTTAAGAAAAATTAAGTGGGGCCAGAACCACACATTTATTTTTACTACATTCATTATTAATTTGCATGTTCCTTTCCTCCCTTTAATAAAATTGTAAGTTTTGGCTGGGCTTGGTGGCTCAGCCTGTAATCCCATGCCTTTGGGAGGCTGAGGTGAGTGGATTGCCTGAGCCCACGGGTCCGAGACCTGCCTGGGCAGTGAGACCTCATCTCTACAATAAATAAAAAAATTAGCCGGGCGTGGTAGTGCGCACCTGTAATTTCGGCTACTTGGAAGGCTGAGGCGGAAGGATCGCCAGAGCCCAGAAGGCTGAGGCTGTGGTGGCCGGGAGCAGCCACTGCATTCCAGTCTGGGTGACAGAGTGAGACTCCAACTCGAAAAAAAAATTGCAAGTTTTGAATTCAAAGTTCAGTAGAAGAAAATGCAGATGCTTTTCTCATTTAAATGATCCTGTAGTTAACAGCAATAAAGAAACAGGAGCAAATATGGCTGGAAATGTGTCCAAACCCAAATCTCTCAGTGTGCACAAAGGCAAAAAAGTAAGATGTGCAGTGGATATTAACTTGGAATCTAAATATTAAACATATGTTAAAGGTTATCAAATACTCATCCACATGTCTTATGGAAATGTTCTTCATCTGAGGTGCTCCAACCCATTTCAGTGTTCATGGGCTATTTTCTAGCCCTGAAGGCCTCATCAAATCTTGGTGTATCCAGTGACTACAGCAGTTTTTTAGATGGGTCTTTAAGAAGAAATAACTCACCAACTGCCACACCTTCCTGAAAGACAGTCTTATTAATCTCTGTTCCCACCAAGAGGTGTTATTTAAATCCAAGCTGATTACGGCATTTTCCCAGTAAGCTTTCACAACAGGGAAATGTTATTGTGTCTTTGACCTATGCTCTGAAGCTGTGTTCAACTCTCTCTGTAGGGCTCTTCTCAGGACAATTCAGAGAAGAATGTTCCAGATGAGATGCTGAGAAGTAAGATTGTTTTATCTCTTGGGTGCTGTGTGAAGACTCTGATTTATT
>NW_006989909.1:0-387 GCF_000164805.1 Carlito syrichta
CTAAGTGCACAAGCATCTGGGAAATGTAGCTCAAGTCTATGCAGCTGCTTCACAATGTCAATTCTACACTGCAAAACGCGAAACATAAATTTTTAGTTGGCAGTTAGCTGTCCCTGCAAGAATCGTAGAAATATAGAAAAAACAATTTTATTGAAGATCGTATCAAGACTTAACCTTGCAGTTCTGTAGGGAATTAACATTGCTGTGGATGTAAAATATTCATTTTATATTCAATTATACTTAAGCATAAAAGTAGCCCAATAAAAACTTGTAAGAAAGTTAGCAATAGATTAATCATCTATAATTTAAGAGATACTGATTTATCAGTATTCATTTTCCAAGCGTTAAGCTCACACCTGTCATCCCAGCACTTTGGGAGGTGGGGGC
>NW_006989910.1:0-1112 GCF_000164805.1 Carlito syrichta
CCATCACTAGCTAACCAAGTAGCTATCTAGCTGAATTACCTAGCTAGCTACTTACCATGCCAGTTGGCTAGCCAGGTCTCTTAACTAGCTGAATTAACCAGCTAGCCAACTGGCTAACCAACTAACTCTAGGAGCTCACTACCTAGCTAGCCAACTGGCTAGCAAGCTGATTTAACCAGCTGAGTTAACTAACTAGATACCTTGCTGGCCAGCTGTCTTAAATCGTTAGCTAACTAGCTAGCTACATAGCCAGCCAGCTGACTTAAAAAGTTATCTAACCAGCTAGCTACCTAGCTATCAAGCTGACTTAAATAGTCAGTGGCCTACCTATCTTGCTGACTTAACCAGGTAGCTAACTAGTAAGTTTACTCATTATATAACGTGCTTGCTAACTAACTTAATCATCTGACTTAACTCGTTAGCTAAAGAGCTTGCTAGGTGACTCAACCAGCTGACTTAACTCGTTAGCTAACTAGCTAGCTAGCCTACTCAACCACCTGACTCAGCCCGTTTTTAACTAACTAGCCGACTCCACCAGCTGACTTAACCCGTTAGTTAAGTAGCTAACTGACTTAATCCGTTAGCTAACTAGCTGTCATAACCAACTGACTAAATTAGAAAGCTGAATTAACTAGCTGATTTAGCTAGCTGAGTTAACTACTTGGCTAGCTGACTTAACTGACTGACAAGTATTTAGCTAGCTGACTTAACTGCCTGAATTAAATAGCTATCTAACTGTTTAACTAGTTGAATAAATAGCTCACTTAACTAATTAGCTAACAAGTTAGGTAGCAAATTTAAGGAGGTGACAAATAGTTAGCCAGAGCCTGACTCAGTGGCTCAGCCTGTAATCCTGTGCCTTTGGGAGGCTGAGGTGAGTGGATTGCCTGAGACCATGGCTTTGAGACCTGCCTGGGCAGCGAGACCTCATCTCTACAATAAATAAAAAATCAGTCACGTGTGGTAGCGCATGCCTGTAATTCTGGCTACTTGGAAGCTGATACATTAGATCACCAGAGCCTAGCAGGTTAGCTGCAGTGCTGGGAGCAGCCACTACACTCCAGTCTGGGCGACGGAGTGAGACTTCTACCTCAAAAAAAAAATAGCTAACA
>NW_006989911.1:0-748 GCF_000164805.1 Carlito syrichta
CAAGATCAAAGAAAGAGAATTACAGGTCAATCTCCTTGAACATAGATGCAAAAATTCTCAACAAGATTCTAGCAAATCGGATTCAACAACACATCTGAAGGATCATCTACCATGAACAGGTAGACTTCTTTCCTGGGATGCAGGGCTGGTTCAACATTCCCAAGGGCATAAACATAATTCAGTGCATTAAAATATGTAAAAACCAAGAACCACATGATTATATCACTAGATGCAGAAAAGCATTCCTTCTTGATAAAAATCCTTGAGACAGAGAAGGAACATTCCTCAAAATGGTAAGAGCTATCTGTGATAAGCCCACAGCCAACATTTTGTTTAATGGGCAGAAGTTGGAAACATTCCCATAAAAACAGGAACAAGATAAGGATATCCACTCTCACCCCTCCTTTTCAACATGAAGGAGGAGAGAGAAGTCCTAGCTGGAAGAGGGGAGAGAAGTCCTAGCTGGAAGTCCTAGCCAGAGCAATCAGGCAAGAGAAGGAAATCAGGGGTATCCATGTAGGAAAAGAGGAAGTTAAGCTAGCTTTCTTTGCAGATGATATAATTCCATACCTTGAAAATCCAAGGGAGCCTGTCAAAAGCCTCCTCACACTGGCAAATGACTTTGGTGAGATTTCAAGGTACAAAATCAATGTGCAAAACACAGTTGTATTTCATACACCAGCAGAAGCAGGAAGAGAACAAAATAAAAGGAAAAATTCCATTCACAATAACCTCCCCAAAAATGAAA
>NW_006989912.1:0-764 GCF_000164805.1 Carlito syrichta
TGACTGTGTGGTTGATTGATGGATATGTATATAAAAATAGCAGTTGAAATTATCTAAGAACAAAGACTATATTCCATGGAAATGAAAGTCAGTAAAACCTCTGGAGAGATCACTATATTTGGTTGAGAAAAGATGGGGATTTTTTTCAAAAGTCTTTAATGTTCTCTCCTAGTATGTGTCACATAAATAGACCGAGAAGAGGAAAGACAGATAGGATTTGAAATAGAAAAAAAAATAAGAAAGAAAAAAAAATTCTATGCAAAACTATCATATGACAGATGCTAGAGTATAACTGAAGCATCTTCTTCATTATTCTGAGTATCTAGCTTAGATCATTTGGTATTCCTTATAAGACAAGTATAGAAATTTGATCTTTAATTTATGCTCTTTGAGGGGAATTTCTTAAATATTTTCATTCTTTTATTTTCATAGTAATTAAAAAAAATATTTTAAAAATGTAGGCTGCAATTCAGGATTAAGTACATAAGTGGTTATTGTACCGGTAAAGTTTGGACCTTCCATTGGTCCTCACTTCACCTGGTTTTATGATCAGGTACCACTACTGATTGGTTGTTTTCCCCTCAATTCTTTATTTATGAAGAACACTTGTACCTCAGATAGCTTCTTTGTTGGCAGGGTTTTTTTGTTTGTTTCACTACACTTTAGTGATTTGAATGAAGTCATGCACTACATAACGATATTTCTATCAGGAAGATACCATATATAAAACAGGAGCCTCATGAGAGATCATATTACTATTTTTT
>NW_006989913.1:0-737 GCF_000164805.1 Carlito syrichta
CATGGTATCCTCAAGCTTTATATATATTGTATTATGTGCCAACCTTTCTCTCCTTTTTTAAGGTTGAATAATATTCAATTGCATGTATATACCACATTTTGTTTGTCCATTCATTCACTAATGAAAACTTGGGTTGCTTAGAGCATGGACTTTTTAAAATAAATATTTACAAGGGGGGACCCCAAAAAACAGAATTTATGTATTAAGAAATTGTGTAATTTTTCTTAAATGTTTATACTTGAGTCACCTTCAAAATACTCTCCATTTGTTGCAATACACCTATCAAG
The DNA here is from genome assembly GCF_000164805.1 of Carlito syrichta. Classification (NCBI taxonomy): domain Eukaryota; kingdom Metazoa; phylum Chordata; class Mammalia; order Primates; family Tarsiidae; genus Carlito; species Carlito syrichta. The sequence goes on from NW_006989913.1 coordinate 288, forward strand.
ACATATTTTCCACTGCTCAAAACAGTTTTTGATCTTGTCAGTTTTGATGTCGTTTAGTGCTTCTGCTGTTTTTGTTTCACCTCTTCTACATCAGCAAATGTTTCCCCTTGAGAACTTCTTTCATCTGGAAAAACAAACCAAAAAACCCCAAGAAACATTACTCAGGGTAAGATCAGGAGAATAGGGAGGGTGGAGCAGGGGGTCACGTCATTTTTGTTCAAAAAACTGCCAAAAACTCAGTGCAGTGTGGACAGGTGCACTCGTAAATCACCCATCATGAAATGGGCAAACACATTGAAATGATCCCCAAAAAATGCACTGAAGTCGAACACAGCCTCTCACAACACTAGCTGGATCACTGATGCCGATAGCTTCCTAGAACACTTCCTAGCAGGGGAAACCTGTACTACAAGGAGCCCACCTTCCAAAAAATAATTCCAGGGGTTTTTT
>NW_006989914.1:0-3436 GCF_000164805.1 Carlito syrichta
AGCTCTGTCACTTATCAGCTATTGGTTAGCCTTTCTATGCCTCAATTTCCTCATCAATAAAATGTAGCTAACTCACAGGACACCACTGCGATGCTTAAATGAGAATCTACGCAAAGTATTTAGAGCAGTTCCTAGCACAAATACAGCTCAATAATTTTAAATATCAGAATTATAACTGTTACTATAACATATACAACATTTTAATTCAGTAAAATGATACAATTATATCAACTTTGCAGTGTTTTTTTATAATTTATTTATTATAGAGTTGTAGGGAACAAGTGAGGTTTTACTACATAATTAGACTGTGTGCAGGTGAAATTTGGGCTTCTAGGTGGTTTTTACTCCCCCTGGTAGTGGACCAGGTACTGTTTATGTTGTCACATCCCCCCACCCCCACCCCAGTAGTGTTCAACGACTGCCAATCCCATCCTTGTACTAATGTGACTAGTATTCAGGGCCCAAGTGAGTGAGAACATATGGTCTTCAGTTCTTTGTTTCTGTGGTAGTTCACTTAGTATGATGGCCTCCAATTACATCCAAGTTGCTGCGAGGCTGTGATTTTGTCTTCTTTATCGCTACTTAATGTTCCATTGTATATATGTACCATGTTTTCTTTATCCAGTCGACTTTTGATGGACAGTAAGGTTGGTTCCATGTTTTTGCTGTTGTGAATAGTGTGGCAATGAATGTGTGTGTGCGGCTGTCTTTTTGGTAGAGGGGTTTATGGTCCTCTGGCTATATTCCCAGCAGAGAAATTGCTGGATCATATGGAAGCTGAATTTTTAGATCTTTGAGAAATTGCCAAACTGTTTCCATAGAGATTGAACTAGTTTACATTCCCACCAAAAGTGTAGAAGTATCCCTTTTTTTCTGCAGCTGTACCAGCACCTGCTGTTTTTTTGAATTATTAAATGACAGTCACCCACAACAGCATTAGGTGGTAGCTCGCTGTACTTTTGATTTGTGCTTCTCTGATGATTAGTGTGACTGAGCATTTTTTCATATGTCTGTTGGCTGCTTGTATGTCATCCTTTGAGAAGTCTGTTCATGTCCTTTGTACTTTTTACTGAGGTTGCTTGTTTTCTTTCCGTTCATTTGAGCTCCTTATGGATCCTGAATATTAGGCTTTTGTGAGATGCACAGCTTGCAGATTTTTTCCCCATTCTGTGGGTTGTCTCTTTACTCTCTTGATGGTTTATTTTGGTGTGCAAAAGCTTTTCAGTTTGATAAGGTCACACCTGACGGTCTTAGCTTTTGTTGCATTTGCTTTTGAGAACTTAGTCATGAATTCATGGCCTATGCCAATGTCCAGAATGGTGTTCCCTATGTTTTCTTCTATGATTCTTATAGTTTGAGGTTTTGCATTTAAGTCCTTTATCAACTGCGAGTTGACTTGTGTATACGGTGATAGGTAGGGGTCCAATTTCATTCTTCTGCATGTGGTCAGCCGGTTTCCCCAACACCACTTGCTAAGTATGGTTTCCTTACCCCAGTGATTGGTATTGATGGCTTTGTTGAAGATAAGCAGGTTGAGGTACCATTTTTTATTTTGGAATCTCTGTCCTATTACATTAGTCTATGTGCCTATTCCTGCACTAATACCAAGCCATATTGGCACTGTAGACTTGTAATATAGTATAAAGTCTGGAGGTGTAAGACCCCTGTACCTTTAGTTGAGGATTGCTTTGGCCATTCATGTTCTTTTTTGCTTCCATACGAATTTCTGTATGTCATCTCAAGGTTTGTGAAAAATGATGTTGGAAATTTGATGACTATTGCACTGAATTGCCTTGAGTAGGATGGACATCTTGACAATACTGATTCTTCCAATCCTTGGATGTTTTGCCTTTTTTGTGTATCATTTTTTTATTTCTTTGAGCAGTGATTTGTAGTTCTCATTGGTAAAGTCTTACACTTTTCTGGTTAGCTAGATGCCAAGGTATTTCATTTTCTTGAGGCTATTGTGAGTGGGACTGTGTTTCCTATTTGTTACTCAGCCTGCGGGTTGTTGGTGTATAGAAATTCGACCGTCCTTTGTGTGTTGATTTTGTAATCCAAGACTTTATCAAAGTGGTTTACCTGTGCAAAGAGGTTTTTGACAGGTTCTAGGGCTTGAAATTTTTTAATCTATATGCCATTGGGAACTTATTTTGTGACATCAAACTCTAGCTAGTTTTCTCCAAAAGGGTAAGAGTCATCTCATTTATAAATAATTCATCTTTTCCTACTAATATGAAATCTCACCATTATCAAGTTCTAAATTCTTGCATATATTTGAAAGTTTCCAGATTTCCTGTTCTGTGCTATTAATTTGACTATATTTTCAATGGTTAGTAAACAATTAATTATGAAAATTAATAGCAAATTTTTATACATAGAAGGGCAAGTCTTTGGTCATTCTATTATTATAATTTTCTTAATGTCATCACAATAGTAAAAGACAGTATACATAGGCTTAATATTTTATTTGGTTGGTTTATTTAGATATAAAATTGATCATCACAAAAAGAGCTCACATTTTGAGAAAAATGAGTTTTCTTACTCAGGAATATGGAACCATATTCCCTCTTCAAAGTTTCTTTCTAATGTCCATCAGAAGAGAACAAATACACATGTGCACATTGATATAAATTTGTTACAGGATTTTATCTGAACAAGTTTTAGCCCAGAAGTTGATATGTTATGGGAATTCACGCTCATAATGCACCTTTCTATTATGTATGTAGTATTACATTTTCAAATATGTACATTGAAATGAAATGCCAAATACTTCATTTTTTTAGTTCAGTTACTCTTAAACTGTCAGTAAAGTGTTTTAGAAGAGGAATTAGGAGGGGACAGAAAAACAGCTAGAATTCTGTTTTGTTTGTTTTCTGCTCATACAGATGCCTAGGCCTCAACCTCTCTGTTACAGGCTGAAGATAAACCATTTTATTAATATTAAAACATGTAGAAAAGACTTAAAAACTGGTATTAAACTAAGTTGGGCTAAACATAGAAGCCATTTGAATTTAAAAGTGAACATTTTTCCTTGCCCCCCGCCCCTTCACTATCCTTGGGTTTAGTAACAGTTGCTGATACTGAAGGGAAAAAACCATCTTCATTGAGCCTGCTGATAAGAGACACACACAAAAATACTGCACATCCCTGAAAAGCCTCCACCAGACCTAGATAAGAAATGGGAGCTGCTGAAACTCCATAAATGTACAAACCCAGAAATGTATCAGTTCCCTTAGTCTCTAAATGACAACTGCTTTCTTTCACATCTTTGTATTAATCTTATGTATAATGTTGAATTAAGCCTTGTGAACCAGAACTCTCAAAATAAGCAAAAAACTATAACCAACCAGAAAGTATGCAGCCCCAAATAGTTCAAGGCAATTGTAACTTAGAAGAATGGTGGGATTGTTGTAATCTGAGCACCAGTTAATGA
>NW_006989915.1:0-681 GCF_000164805.1 Carlito syrichta
TTCGTAGAATGATTAGAGTTCCTCTGGGTATATTCCCAGAAGGAAAATTGCTGGATCTTATGAAGGTCAAGTTTTAGATATTTTAGGAATCGGCACACTGTTTTCCACAGAGGTTGTACTAATTTACCTTCCCACTAATAGTGTAGAAGCATTCCCTTTTCTTTACATCCTTGCCAGCATCTGTTGTTTTTTGTTATTAATGATGGCCATCCTGATTGGAGTTACGTGGTATCTCTGTGAAGTTTTGACTTGCATTTCTTTGATGATTAGTGAGGCCTAACATTTTTTCACGTATTTGTTGGCTGCTCGTATGTCTTTTTTTGAGAAATTTAATGAAAATTTAATTTTAAAAGTTTCTTAAAAAGCTAATGTTGTATCAAGCCATTTTATTCCTATGTGTTTCTCTTTTCAAAAAAAGACACACCCATACAAAAATGTGTACACTGATGTTCATAGCAGTTTTATTTGTGATGACAAAGCTATACTCAGCGCCTATATCCATCAACAGATAAATGGATAAACTGTGGACTATCTGTAACATAAAATACTACCTAACATTAAAAAGGAATGGTCTATTGATACAAGCTACAGTATGAATGGATCTCAACATAGTTATGCAGAGTAATATGAGTCAGACATTAAAAAAAAGAAAGAATATATAAATGATTCAATTTAGACAAA
>NW_006989916.1:0-742 GCF_000164805.1 Carlito syrichta
CTTGATAAAGACTTCAAATCTCATATGATTTTTAATGAAAAATGGACAAAGTAAAATTAGCATTAGTTTCAGGAAAATGTATCTTTTCCCTATTAAATCTTACTTCTTAATAATATTGGGACATTCTACCACTCTGAATGCACCTGATCTCATCTGATCTTGGAAACAAATATTGAGATACTCTTTTTCTGCCTTAAGGAGGAAAAAAAAGGGCTTTAATGTGATTTCCTTTCTTTCTTTCTTTCTTTCTTTCTTTCTTTCTTTCTTTCTTTCTTTCTTTCTTTCTTTCTTTCTTTCTTTCTGTCTCACTCCATCGCCCAGGTTACAGTGCAGTGGCATGCTCACGGCCAACCCAGTGTCGACCTGCTGGGTTCCGGTCATCTTCTGCCTCTGTCTTCCAAGTAGCAGGAGCTACAGGTGCGCGCTACCACACCCGGCTAATTTTTTGATTGATTGTAGAGAGGAGGTGTCACCAAGTTGCCCAGGCAGGTCTCAAACCTGCAGGCTCAGGTGCTTCTCTCACCTCAGCCTCCCAAAGTGCTGGGATTACAGGCTTGAGTCACTGTGCCAGGCTTAATGTGATTTTCTAATTCTTAGAGTGACATGAGAATTTTTTCAGTGATCATTAATGTGTTCCCTCACTGCTGATACTTCTGTTAATTCTCAATACTCTTTGGATCTATCAGCAAAGTGAAGTCATTCTGAGGAACTATAATAACGGTACCTATGAGTTTGCCTTTTA
>NW_006989917.1:0-484 GCF_000164805.1 Carlito syrichta
AACTTCTTCAGACCTTAAAAAGGAGAAGCCCATTGTAGAAACTAAAAACTAAATAAATATTAAAACTGCATTATGTAAAAATCAAAAATAAGTATTGCATTTGTAGGAAAAACTGCCTGAAGTTTTGAAATATTAAAATGTCAGCATTGTACTAATTTTCGTGATAAATTACATTTTATTCTTATTTATTTTCTAATTTATAAAAATGGTTAGGTTATAGATGTATTTTTTCCCACTCCAGTCTCCCAAGTGAGGGTGCCCAGTGCCAAATGGTTTTTGGTGTGTGTGTGTGTGTGTGTGTGTGTGTGTGAAAAGAAAAAACAATATAAATGCATAACAAAAACTCTAGATCTGTTCAGAATTGGCAAATAATGGTCTCCAAGAAGTCTGACTTCTTCCACCTCTGATTTTCTCCTTTAAAGTAAAGATGGCCAGGCTCGGTGGCTCATCCTGTAATCCCAGCACTTTTGGGAGGCCGAGGTGA
>NW_006989918.1:0-433 GCF_000164805.1 Carlito syrichta
TGGAACCAACTGTGTTGCCCATCGAAACTGGACTATATTAAAAAAAAATGTGACACATATACATGATGGAATATTACACAGCCATAAAGAAGTACAAACATATGGACTTCAAAGCTACTTAGATGGATTTAGAGTCTGTAATACTCAGTGATCTATCACAGAAACCAAGAACAGAGTACCATATGTTCTCACTCATAAGTGGATCATGAAAATTTACCATGATACCATAAAAAAGGGATTGGCGGTAGCAGGATACTACTGGGGTGGGGGTGGAAACACCACATCAATAAGGGTACCTGATCTCAAACCAGGCAAAGTGAGGACCAAAGGGAGGCTCACACTTTACCTGCACAACGTTCACTTGTATACCTAATCCTGGGTTGTACCTCACATCTTTATTTTTTCTAGATGATGGATAACTTTTATTTTTATT
>NW_006989919.1:0-559 GCF_000164805.1 Carlito syrichta
AGACAGGAATAAAAAGGAGCCTCTTTATCTGTCACTCACGATTGATGGGATACCTGTGGGCGGTAATATCAGCCCAGCCTTCCTCCCTAGTGCTCCACCAGAGTAAAAGCACCCAAGAGTGCCAACTCCCCCTGTCCTACCTGCGGAGCCTGCACCAAGGAGGGAGGAGAAAAAATGTCTTCCATGATGGCTCTCCCTGATGGCAAAAAGTTTCGGGACCACTGATGTAGGTGAAGCTTGATCCATTGCTTTCTTTGACAAGTGGATGGGGACTGACTTGTGGCACTTGTTTCAGTGAAAGCAACAGTGTGAAGAACAAGATAAGATGCTGTGAGATTATGAAAATCAAAACAGAGAGAGAAGCTAGATGGCGACGGTATAGGTGAACAGGTGAGATTCTCTGAACGGACCAAGACTGCATATTGCTGAATTGACAGACTGTAAAACAGAGGGAAAAATGAACAAAGCCAAAAGACCCTCATAAGGAAGAACAGGTCATTGCAGAAGAGAAATAAAAGCAACCCCACCTTCCCCTCAAAAAAAGAATCGAAGAGGGTGA
>NW_006989920.1:0-851 GCF_000164805.1 Carlito syrichta
AACCATACAAGGAGCTTTCTTAATTATTCCTGCTCCTTCAAACTCATGGGATTCAGAGGTGTCTCGTCTTGGTATGAAAGTATAGCCCATTGGCCACTAGAAGTCAGGAAAGGTGAGTTTCTCAGAAATCTCCTGCCCCAAAACGTGTTTGGTTTGAGGAAACAGCTTAACAAGTCTCTCCAAACAAGTTCCCATTATGTAGCAGAAACTGCTTCAACATGAACAAAAGACTAAAAATACGTTTCTTTTTTCTCCCAGACACTGACTGAGGGCAGAAGCACAAATAAGATGCACAGTACTGATGGCTTCTGCTCTCCATAACGAGAGTCACCTGATGTGAGGCCCATGCACATAGCATCCGAGTGGAAGACTGGAAGCAGGCAGCAACTGCTCCAGCAGGCAAGTCAGACCTGGGTCGGAGAGTTTTCACCCCAAATTACTAAACTCCCTAAGGCTCCATTTCTTATCTGTAACAGAAAAATCAGGATACTGAAAAGATCAAATAATTCTCACTTGTATTCAACAAATGTGTATAAAGTACTTAGCCTTGCATAGAGACTTTCCTAAGTACTAGGGATAATAGCAGCAAACAGCCCACCCCACCAAAAAAAATTACATCCTCATGAAGTTTACCATCTGGGAAAATAAAAAAGAAGAACAAAATAAATAAGTAAAACATATAGCATATTAGATGATGAAGCAGGGAGCAGATGATGGGGTGAAGGGAACTCCATAAATTTAAACAGGAAGATGGGAAAGGCCTCACTGAGGGGTGACATTTAAGCAGTGAGTTGAAAGAAATGAGAATGTGTGCTATGCCCACATCCAAGGAAATAGATTTTCCAGGCAGA
>NW_006989921.1:0-668 GCF_000164805.1 Carlito syrichta
GCAACGAGGGCTCTGCCAGTCATAGAACAAGCTGGCCTGGCAGGCGGAGGACAAGAGACACCCTCTCCCTAGAGGTTGCCTTGCCTCACAGCACTGAACAAGTGCCTGTGTATTAGCAGCTAAGTGGCTTCGACGTGCTGGGTGCAATCTGCTTAGCAATCCTCAAAATCTGGTTCAAAGGGCATCTGCTTATTCACCTGTTTCTTGAAGAGCCTTCTCCTTGCCAGGCACCCGATGGGGCACCATGCTCATGGTGGGGGCCAGAGTGTTCCTGGGGTAATCTTATGACTGTGCGTTAAAGACTAGGAGGGAAGCTCAGGTGGTACAGAAGCAGAGAGGGAAGACATCCCAGCTAGGGTGGTGGGTGGGCAGGTACCCATTAAGGAGTCTGCATCCTGAAATATGAGCTGGAGCCAGGTACGTGAGAACAGAGAAAGGGCATGGCCCACCGCAGGGTGGCTTGGACCCGAATGTGTTCTAACAGGCTTCCAAAATGCTCTGCCCATCAACAGAAGAATCCATAGAATACCCTTGTAAAGTGTAGATTTACAAGTCTGTTGCAAATTTTAAGGTGGGTTAAAATCTATTAGAACTGGAAAATTGGCATGTAAAATTTATGATATGGTGGAGTTATATGACTGTGTGCTTTATCTATCTTTCATAACACA
>NW_006989922.1:0-674 GCF_000164805.1 Carlito syrichta
CCTCTGAGACATATCCTAATATCAGGAACCATGTACTCAAAATGGCAACTGTCTTTGGCAGCACTTATGTCTGTGAAAAGACTTTTTCCAGAATGAAACATCTGAAATCTCCAACCAGATCTAGACTAACTGATGCACACTTGCATCAACTGTTACGACTAGCAGTAACAAATATGGAACCGGACATTGACCATCTCATTAGCCAAAATGAGGCCCATAGTTCCCATGGAAATACTGGTAAGTTTGTTGATTTAACTTTATTTGTTCTTCATTTTAAATATTGTATTTGTTCCCATTTTGGTTTTTCCCTTCAAAATAAGATATGTGCAGTGTGCATAGGAATTTGTTCACAGTTTTTTTTTAAACTATAGTCCGCCCCTCCAATGGTCTGAGGAACAGTGAACTGGCCCCCTGTTTTAAAAGTTTGAGGACCCCTGATGCAGACCATATGGAGAACCTGTGATCGCAGCAGTTTGAGATGACCAGGCAGAGAGTGTGGCCTGATTTGTGCATTTTTAGAGCAGCCTGGGAAACCTAGTGAGGAATGAAAGAAAGAAAGATAGAAAGAAAGAAAGAAAGAAAGAAAGAAAGAAAGAAAGAAAGAAAGAAAGAAAGAAAGAAAGAAGAAGGAAGGAAGAAAGAAAGAAAGAAAGAAAGGAAGGAAGGAAGGAGGA
>NW_006989923.1:0-747 GCF_000164805.1 Carlito syrichta
AAGGATCTCCGAATCCCAGCACGTCAAGGCGGCGGTGGGCCAGTAGCAGCCAGTGCACTCAGTCTGGGCGACACAGTGGTACTCCAACTCAATAATAATAATAATAATAGCATTTTATTCTTTATCATTCTTCTATGCCTTGGAATTCAAGTAGTTAACTGTCTTCATTCAGTATTCCACTGCCACTCATAGGTGTGGAATAATTAATATAACAATCGCTCTTAAAATTATATCCATTGGTTTAAATTGCTTTGCTATATATACAAATACTTTGGGTGAAGGCAGATATAGTTTCATTTTGATAATAGAGCATTGTTCAATGATTGAAATGACTAAGTGGTCTTTTGTATGCCTGGTAAGAGACACAATGAATAGAATTTCACTTTACTTGTCATCTGCTTTCCTGAGCAGGGAGTTCAAAGCACATTGTGCACATTTCATTCATCTTCTCAGCATCCTCAGGTTAGTACAATAAGTCCTTCTACTTTCTGGAGTGTTCCTTCATCTTTTATCTGCTGACCTTCCTTCTCCCCATTCCCAACTCCTCTCCAGCCACAGCTAACCTTTCTCTACTCATTTATTCCTTCCTTTGTCATGTTATTTTTTACAATGAGTGTATTCTTTAACACGGTCTGATTTACTGGCCATGTTCTGCCAGCTGAGGGCTACCAAGTAAAATAGTCAGTCATTGGTTTATGGTAGATAGTTTTATAGCTAAACTATCCAGTGAAATGTATAAATGACATG
>NW_006989924.1:0-935 GCF_000164805.1 Carlito syrichta
GGTCGCAGCTAATTAAGTCAGCTGGCTAGCTGGTTAAGTCAGCTATTTAAGTCAGCTGGTTAGCCACATGACTAGGTTAGCAGCTAACTAATTAAGTCAGCTGGTTAGCTGGATGACTAGCTAGTTAAGTCAGGCAGTTAAGTGAGCTGGCTAACCAGCTGCCTGGCTATGTGGCTAGTTTTAAAGGCAGCTGGCTAGCAGGAAGGATATCTAGTTAAGTCAGGTAGTTAAGTCAGCTGGTTAGCCAGTTGCCTCTGAGGGTAGCTAGCTAATTAAGTCAGCTGGTTAGCTGGATGGCTAGCTAGTTAAGTCATGCAGTTTAGTGAGCTGGCTAGTCAGCTGGCTAGTTATGTGTCTAGCTATTTAAGGAAGCTGGCTAGCAGGATGGCTATCTTGCTAAGTCAGGTAGTTAACTCAGCTGGCTAGTTAAGTCAGCTAGTTAAGTCAGCTGGCTAGCCAGGTGGTTAGCTAGGTAGCGAGCTTAAGTCAATTGTCTAGCAAGCAGGCTAGCAAATTATGCTTCCTAGATAGGTGGCTGGCAAGTTAAATCGGCTAGTTAGTAGGCTGACCAGTTAGGTGGCCAGCTAGTTAAGCCAGCTGGCTAGACGGTTGAACAGAAGAGTGGATGACTAGTTAAGCCAGCTGGCTGTCCCACTCTCCATACAGTCAGCTGGCTTTTTATCCCAGCTTGCTAGCCATATGACCAACCTGCTAGCTAGCTAGCCGGCTGCCTAGCTAGCTAGCCAGTCAGGTAGGTAGATAGTTAAGCCAGTTGACTAGCCATATAGCCAACCAGGTAGCTAGCTAGTTAGGTCAACTGGCTAGTCAACTAAACAGTCAACCAGCTAGTCAGTTAAAAACGTCAGCTAGCTATCCATCTACCTAGTTAAGTCAGCTATCAAGTCAACCAACTATCCAGCTAGCCAGTTCAGTCA
>NW_006989925.1:0-526 GCF_000164805.1 Carlito syrichta
CACACCTCAGGAACTCCCACATCAAAGTGGGGACAGCCATTGGGTGGGTGTTGGACCTGTAAGGTGCCAAGCTTGGGGGACCCTCACATGTGGAGGAAATGGAGGGGAAGGACTGAGGGCAGAAGGTTTGGAGGTGAATGGACTTCCTTCCTTCCTTTCTTTCTTTCTTTTTTTCTTTCTTTCTTTCTTTTTTTCTTCTATCTCTCTCTTTTGCTCCCTCACAAGGTAGTCCTGGCGGCTCTCAAACCACCCAACTTTGGCCTTCCTTGACATACTGTTCTTCCTTCCTGGTCTTGAACTCTGGGCCTGAGGCAATCCTCCCACCAAGGCCTGACCTCACCCCAGGTTTCTGGGTTTTGCTTGGAGTCGAGGTGGGGGCTTGCTATGGTGTCCAGCCTGGTCTCAACTCCTGGGTTCCAGTCATCTTTCATCTCTGCATCCCCAAGTGCAGAGGAGACAGACGTGAGTCATCTGGCACTCTACACACACCAAAGGTTTGAGAGTCATGCCCTTCCTTTCCCTGAGA
>NW_006989926.1:0-695 GCF_000164805.1 Carlito syrichta
TAATCAGCTGGCAATTCACCTGACTTAACTAACTTACTCAACTAGCTAGGCTGCTGACTTAACTGGCTGAGTTAACTAGGTAGCTACCTACCTAGTCAGCTGACATACATAACTGATTTAACTAGGTAACTCCCTAGCTAGCTATCATATAGCTAGTTGACTTAACTGACTGACTTAACTAGCTAACTCCCTGACATATCTGGCTGAATTAACTAATCAGCTTCCTATAGCCAGCTAACTTAAGTAGCAGAAATATCTAGCGAGCCAGGTTACTGCCCATCTTACTTAACTAGCTTTTTAATTAGCCAGCCAACTGACTTGACCACTAAGTTAATGTGCTGACTTAACTAGCTACACAACTAGTTAGCCAGCTGACTAAACTAGCTGACTTAACTAGCTGGCCAACTGGGGAGCCAGCTGAAAAATTGCTTAGAAATCTAGCTAGCCAGCAGCCTAACCAGTCAACTTAACTATCTGGCTTAATGAAGTAGTCAGATGGCTAGTCATCAAACTTAACTAGCTCTCTACCTAGCTAGACAGCTGGATAGCCAGCTGAATTTACTAGCTGATATAAATAGATATCCTAATGACTAGCCTACTGACTTACTAGCTAGATACCTACATAGCACGCTGGATTGCCAGCAGACTTAGCTACCTAACTACCTAGATAACCAGCACGCCAGTGAGCTGACTTA
>NW_006989927.1:0-662 GCF_000164805.1 Carlito syrichta
GGGGCCGCCCTGGGGAAAGGGAGGTCATGAATCTCAAAACATCAGGGGTGCAGGGACTGCAGGACAACTCATGCCTGACTCCTTGGCACTTGGGGAGGATGAGAAAGGAAGATGGTCATAGCCCGGGAGCTTGAGACCAGGCTGGAAACCATAGCAAGCCCCCACCAAAACCCCAAGCAAAACCCCAAAAACCTTGGGAGAGGGCAGGCATTGGCAGGAGGATTTCCTCCAGACCAGAGTACAAGGCCGTGCAGGAAAAGCAGGATGTCATCGAAATGGAAGCCTGTTATTGCAGCAGTTTGGGAGGCCCAAGCTGAGAGGATGGCCAGAGTTGGGTGGTTTGAGAGCAGCCTGGGCAACCTACTGAGGAAAGAAAAAGAAAGAAAGGAAGAAAGAAAGAACGAAAGAAAGAACAAAAGAAAGAAAGAAAGAAAGAAAGAAAGAAAGAAAGAAAGAAAGAAAGAAAGAAAGAAAGAAAGAAAGAAGGAAAAGAAAGAAGGAAAGAAAGAAATCCATTCTCCTGCATAATTTCTGCCCTGAGTTCTTCTTCCCACCAACCCCACACGTGAGGGTATTCCACGCTTGGTACCTTCCAGACCCACCTCCCCCCAATGGCAGCCCCCACTTTGGTGCAAGAGTTCCCGAGTCTTCCTGTCCAGGTT
>NW_006989928.1:0-749 GCF_000164805.1 Carlito syrichta
AGGCTAACCAGATGACTTAAATAGCTAGCTACCTACGTATCTCACTGGCTTGTCAGCTGACTTAACTACCTATGTAACTAGCTAAACAGCTGGCTAGCGAGCTGACTTATCTAGGTGACTTAAGTAGCTAGTCAGTGGCAAGCCAGTTGACTTAACAAGCTAGCTATCCAGAAAGGTAGCAGGCTAGTCAGCAGACTTAACTAGCTGACTTAACTAGCTAGCTACCCAGCTAGCCAGCTGACTTTACTAGCTGACATAACTTGCTAGCTACCTAGCTAGCTAACTACCTAGCTAGGTGACTTAACTAGCTGACATAACTAGCTAGCTAGCTGATATAGCTAGCTGACTTAACTAGCCATCTACCTAGCTAGAAAGCTGACTTAACTAGCTGAAATAACTAGCTAGTCAGCTGTCTGGCCATCTAACTAAACTAGCTTTTAAATTAGCTAGTGAGCTGGCTATCCAACTGACTTAATGAGGTGACTTAAATAGCTAGCCAGCTGGTTAGCCAGCTTACTTAACTAGTGATTAACGAGCTAGGCACCTGGCCAGCCAAGTGACTATACTAGCTGATTTAAATAGATATCCAGGTGGCTAACCAGCTGATTTAGCTAGCTCTCTACCTCTCTAGCCACATAGATAGCCAGCTAATTTATGTAACTGACATAACTAGCTAGACAGCTGGCAATTCACCTGAATTAACTGGGTCACTACCTAGCCAGCCAAATGCTAGACAGCTGAGTTAACTA
>NW_006989929.1:0-4948 GCF_000164805.1 Carlito syrichta
TTAAGTTTAGACATACGAAATTCACTTAAGTCATGGTTAGGTTTTATAGTTTAAGAATAAGTTTTAATTGTTATAGAATTACAGGACACTACGTTGAATCATAATAGGTTAATAGAATAACTAAGTCATTTAAGTAAACTTATAGATTATAGTATAATGTTAAGTTGATAATATTAATCGTTAAAAATATTAGGAGTCAGTAAACTTGGATTTAACTTAGAAAAGTTCTTGTATTAATCAGGGTTTAGAACAAAGAGTATAATATGAATGATTTATTGAACACTATGGAAGACATTTTAAACGAACTGTATTGAAATTGTGCACCTGTGACCTTGATGTGAGTTTTGTGAAGCACGTCAGGCATCATGGAGTTCAAATTGTTTGCTCGAAACTTGCAAGTCTCGTGATGGTCTTGTGATGCATGGTTTGTAAAGCACAGAACTTGTACACCCCTAGCAAGTGATTATCACACTGCTGGAGGGTACAGAAAATGCTATATAAGTTGGAAAAGGTTTGAATAAAATTGGCTTCAGTCCTGATCAGACTGTTCCCAGAAGAACTGCCTCCGAGTGGTCTCTTCTCGCCATCCAGATTCTCCAGTGCGGGTCCTAACCCACCCTTGGTCAGTGCTGGTCACCGACACCAAGAGCCTGTCTCTACAAAAAAAACTTTTCTAAAAATCATATCTCCTAACACATAGAATCAGATTTTATCCTGCCAAGGCACTTACATGCAAAAAATATCTACTATTGTCAGGAGTGGGGGATATAATAGTGAATAATTTCTTACCCTATTAGTGTTTATAAACTACTAATGAGTGCTATTTATTAAAGTTTGAGGTTGAATCTATAAATGAGATTGACCTTTTAAAATTTGTTTTGCTTTTAAATTTTGAATATCTTGTATTATGAGCAGTTTAAGACCAATGTGATACAATATGACCTTTTGGTAGACAGTCTAATTTATAAAGTAAGTAAAAGTAAACTTAGTTTTTCCCATTGAATAAATATCATTAAAAATTGAGAGTCTATAATATGCAGTACCTGCACTATGTACAATGATACATATTAACCTTCAAAAATAATTTTAAGTGATCATTAGGTTTATACCTAAAGTTTAATGTTGACCTTCAAAATTTGCAGTTAGATTCCAATGTTGTCTTTTTTCCTTTGAAACTGTCCTGATGATCCTATGCTAGACCTCCCATTTTTTGATGAAGAAAATAAGCATTTCTTGTCATTATAAGTTTAAGTTTCCCACACAAACCAAATTGAAAAGAAACTGAAAAGAAAATCAGGCTATGATATTTTTTTATTTTATTTATCTCGTGGTTTTAAAAATTTTAGATTCAGGTGGTGTATGTTCAGTTTACATGGATGCATTGTGTAATGCTGTCTCTCATGATTCTTTAGGCCTCCTTGTTTGGGCTCTGTATTGAAGTAACTTTAAATGTTTCATTTCTGATCATTGTGATAATTGTTCAAGGTCCACTTATGAGTAATAACATACGGTATTCTATTTTTTGTCACATCCTTGGGGAATGAAAAGAAATGTCACCTACATCAATGCTGGAGGGAACACCTTCTTCTTGGGAAACCAAGGGGAGCATTCTGGCAGTGCCCAAGACAAGGCAAGGGAGTGGGCTCCAGAGGATGTCCATGGTTAGCAGATGACACAGGGGCAGGACTCCCACTCAATGATACACATTTTTTAAAAACCACATTAAAGAACACTTTGAGCCACAGGCCTGCATTCCTCCCAAGCACCTGCCTTCCTCCCTTCACAATGGGGATGGGGGATGGGAGTTAGATTCTCCAGAAGGCTCTGGAAACTATAGCAGGTTGCCGATGGATCTCACACACCCCTGTCCCATCTGGAATCCTAGCCCAGGCCCCTGTTCCTAGCCTACAGCACACAGAGACTCTTTGGTTATCTTGGCACCAATTAGGCCTCAGAGACACAAGCCAGAAATACTTTTTATTAAAACACTGATCATTATTAAAACACCTTGAGGGCACCTGGCCTGCCACTGCTCTCCCGCTGAACGCCCCGCTGAATGCCCGGCTTGAATGCCCTGCTCGGACCGCCATGCTGGTGGACCTCAGCAAGTGGTCTGGGCCCTTGAGCCTGCAGGAAGTGGACGAGAAGCCGCGGCACCTGCTGCAGGTCACCTACGGCAGAGCCGCGGTGGACGAGCTGGGCAAAGTGCTGACGCCCACCCAGGTTAAGGATAGACCCACCGTTTCATGGGATGGTCTAGATCCAGGTAAACTCTACACCTTGGTTCTGACAGACCCAGATGCTCCCAGCAGGAAGGACCCCAAATACAGAGAATGGCATCATTTTCTGGTGGTCAACATGCAGGACAATGACATCAGCAAAGAAAAGCCTGCTTGGGAAAAGCTTTCTGCTTGGTTATCTGTTGTCTTGAGCTGGAGCTCTGAGTGTGTCCTGCTTCCCCTTTTCCCTTCTTCCCCTCTTGGTCCCAATAAGATGATGTTCCCCTTGAGGGACTGTAGCCTCTCAGAGCTGAAGGACTGGAGAAAGGATGGAGTCAGGAATGCAGACTCACAGGCAGACCCCAGCCCCATGGAATCAGAGACTCTGGGATGGGCCTCACCTCTGGGGTTTGACCAAGCCCTCCACAGGGTTCCAATGCCCACTTATCTGTGAGAAACACTGCTCTGGACCAGGGATGCTGATCACATCTGGTCTCCTGCTCCACCACGCCAAGGCAGGCACGAAGGCATGTCAGTGGGGCTGGATTGAAGTCAGGTGTTTTGTTTTTGTTTTGAGATGAGGTCTCACTCTGTCACCCAGGCTGGAGTGCAGTGGTGCAGTCATAATTCACTGCAGTCTCAAACTCCTGTGCTCAAGTGATCCTCCCAACTCAGCTTCTTAAGTAGCTAGGACTACAGGTATGTGCCACCATGCCCAGCTAATTTTGTAAGTTTTTTGTAGAGAAGGGGTCTTACTTTGTTGCTCAGGCTGGTCTTGAACTCCAGTCCGCAAGTGATCCTTCTGCCTTGACCTCCCAAAGTGCTGGGATTACAAGCAAGATCCACTGTGCCTAGCCTTGGAGTCATTTTTAACCTGACACCCAGGAGCCTGTATGCACACTGCAGTGTGAGAACTGCTGCTCTCTACACTCTTATCCACTCACCAGACACCTCAGAGCTCCCACTTGGGTTGGGCTAGATACTGCAAGGCAAGTTGCCCAGGCAGAGTTTACAACAGCCTGAACTCTGGGTGGGAGGCCATGGGATCTGTTCCCACCATCACTTTCTGTGTGTCCAGACCAGGAACCTGGAGCAACCTTTCTGTTTCCATGTGCTCCACAATCTCCTTGTATCTGTGAGCCTATCCCTTGCTGAGTGTTGTCAAGCCACCTCCCACTTAATCCTCACCACCTGCCTAAAAGGCAGCCCAGGTCACCCCCACCCCACAGCTGAGGAAATGGCTAAGAGAAAGAAGGGAAGATGGTCACATGGCCACTGAAAGGAAGAGCTGGTTGGAAGATTCTAGAGTCCTCTTGCTTAATCACCCTCCAAACTACAGCTGTCCTTCTCAATAAATGGTTTGGGACAATTAGTGGACCATTTGGAAAAACAGAAAAAGATGAACACTAAGTACTTCACACATCATAAACAAATTATTCAGAGAGATTAATCTTTTTCTTTTTAAAGATACCATAAGAATAGTAGAAGAAAGTATAGAAGACACATTTCTACAACCCTGGAGCAGAGAAAGACATTGTGAACATAATAGAAACCATACAGAAAAAATGTGATACATTTGATGACAAAAATTTATAAACTTGTGCATGACAAAAGGCTTCATCTACAGGGGAAATATAAAGAGACAGAGAAAAACATCCCTTAATTAAAAGAAAAAGTTGAAGCCAGGCTGGGTGGCTCAGCCTGTAATCCCATGCCTTTGGGAAGCTGAGGTGAGTGGATTGTCTGAGCCCACAGGTTCAAGACCCACCTGGGCAGTGAGACCTCATCTCTACAATAAATAAAAAAATCAGCCGGGCGTGGTAGTGCATGCCTATAATTCCAGCTACTCAGAAAGCTGAGGCGGAAGGATCGCCAGAACCCAGCAGGCAAGGCTGCGGTGGCCGGAAGTGGCCACTGCACTCCAGTCTGGGTGACCGAGTAAGACTCCAACTCAAAAAAAAAAAAAGAAAGAAAGAAAAAGAAAAAGTTGTGCCCTCACACATTCATGCTAATGCTTGAGTAATATTGCTCTTAAATATTGTACCATGTCTCTAACAAATGTTTTTTTCTTATAAAGCTACAAAAAAGAAACTCCCAAAACAAAAACATGGCAAGAGAAAATATAAACCAAAAATAGACCTTCAAATGCACAATAAACATGTGAAAAGGTGCTCAGACTCAGTTGTGTGTGTGTGTGTGTGTGTGTGTGTGTGTGTCAGTTGCTTACCTGCAAGGGGATAAAGATCATCAGTAGTGGCAATATCATGGGGCCTCACACAGTGTTGTGGCAGATAAACCAGTAATCTAACCTTTCCAGAATGCAAATCAGTCAATATACCAAAATGCACATGCCCTGGACTCAGCAATTTCACTTTCATGAATTTATTCCAAGGATATAACTGAGCAAGTTCTCAAAGGTGAACACGTAATGTAGAAAAGAAAACAACCACCTGTCGCATCATAGCACTTCAAATATAAAAACTGTCATGGTTAACTTTCCAAACGTTATCACAGTCACTCCCTAGAGTATTACACAGTAGTATATTAAGATCATTTTGAATAATATTAATCCTTGCGGATTCCTCTTGATCCCTATTATCTTAACATCAGCCCCAATCCAATGACTGTTTCTCAAGGAAACAGAGTCATGGACAGACCAATGTGACTTGATGAATATATAAAGTTAATTTAGAAGCTTGCAAAGTTAGCACAACATTATAGGAAAAGCT
>NW_006989930.1:0-786 GCF_000164805.1 Carlito syrichta
AAAAGTCTATAGCTGGGATTCTTTTTTAGGTGTATATATCAATATACAAAGGTCATAGGTATATAACTAATGAGTTTTGACCATTATTTATGCTTGTATAAACACAACAGCAAAACAAATGTAGAATTTTCCATGATACGTCAATGTTGCTTCATGTGTCATTAGTTCATTCATTTTTATTGGTGAGGTATCTATTTTTGTCGCATAAATATACCACAGTTTTTGGCTATTCTTTTTACAATTGGCAGACATTTGAGTTGATTACAATTTAAGGCTACCACGAGTAAATGGTATGAACATTCTATAAAAGTTTTCTTTTGAACATAGGCTCTCAAATATTTTTACTCAATGGAAAAAGGGAATGTGTAAGTCATAATATCAGTATATATTTATGCAGTATATGAATTGGGTAGTTCTTATGTATGTCAAATAATTCATTCGGGAAATGTTTATTGAGCTGCTTCTATCCTCCAGAAAAAGCCACAATGACACAATCCAAATACAGCAAGTGAAATTCTTATTCTTGTAGAGGTTACAATTTTGTGGGAAAGATGATCAATTTTTAAATGCACTCTTAAACAAATTTTAAATGGGATGGAGGAGATAATTTGGGGGCTTAAAACGAAAAGAAGGAGACTTCCTCTTTTCCCCTTTCGATTGCTCTCAGTAGTGTTATGATTTGTATCTGCTTCCTTCTCTCCACTCCCATCTCCCTCTCAATGCACACTTACTGGCAGCTGAGATAGGGAGAAATTTTCAGGAAATGAACAGCAACCAAAGTCATAA
>NW_006989931.1:0-1909 GCF_000164805.1 Carlito syrichta
GCTAGCTTCCTAGCTAGCCAGTTGACTTAATTAGCTTAAATATTTAGCAAGCCCAATGGCTGCCTATCTGACTTAACTAGTTTTTCAACTAGCTAGCCAGTTGGTTTGAAAACTGACATAACATGCTGACTTAACTAGCTACCCAGCTGGTTAGCCAGCTGAGTAAACTAGCTGACTTAACTAACTGGCCACCTGGAGAACCAGCTGACTTAATTGCCTAGCTACCGATCTAGCCAGCAGCATAGCCAGCTGACTTAACTAGCTGACTTAATGAAGTAGTCAACTGGTTAGCTATCAAACTTAACTAGCTATCTACCTTGCTAGACAGCTGGATAGCCAGCTGTCTTAACTAGCTGATATAACTAGATCGCCTAATAGTTAGACAGCTGACATAACTTGCTAGCTACCGACCTATACCACTGGCTTGACCACTAAATTAACTACCTAGCTTCCTAGCTAACCAGCTGGCTAGCGAGCTGACTTAACTAGGTGACTTTAGATAGCCAGCTGGCTACTCAGCTGATTTAACTTCTTAGCTACCCAGATAGGCAGTTAGCTAGCCAGCTGACTTAACTAACTGACTGAACTAGCAAGCGAGCTGACTTATCTTTCTGATGTAACTAGCTAGCCAGCTGGCTGGCCAGCTGATTAACTAGCTGACTTAACCAGCTAGCAAGCTGGATAGCCAACTGACTTAACTAACTAGCTACCTACCTAGCCTTCTGGAAAGTCAGATGAATTAACTAGTTGACTTAACTAGCTAGCCAGCTGGCTAGACAGCTGACTTAACTAGCTTGGTACCTAGCTAGCCAGCTGGCTAGCCAACTGACTTATCTAGTTGTCTTAACCAGCTAGCATGCTGGAACACCTAGCTGACTTAACTAGTTAACCATCTGGCTATCCAGCTGACATAATTAGCTCTCTACCTAACTAGCTAGCTGGCTATTCAGCAGATTTAACTAGCTGACTTAATTAGCTAGTCAGCTGGCTAGCCAACTGACTTAACAAGCTTGATAATTAGCTAGCCAGCTGGCTAGCTAGCTGACTTAGCTAGCTGACTAAAATAGCTGGTCTGCTTGCTAGACAGCTGAATTAACTAGCTTACTTTATAGATAGACAGCTGGATAGCTAACTGACTTTAATAGATGACTTAACTAGCTAGCCAGCTGACTAGACAGCTGACTTAAGTAGCAAGCTTCCTAGCTAGCCAGCTGGATATCCAGCTGACTTAAGTAGTTGACTTAACTAGCTAGCCAGAGTGCTAGACAGCTGAAATAAATATCTAGCTACATAGCTAGCCAGCTGTCTAGCCAGTTGACTTAACTATGTGACTTATGTAGCTAGTCAGCTGTTTAGAAGGCTGACCTAACTGCCTAGCTACCTAGCTTGACAGATGGAGAGCCAGTTGAGTTAACTAGCTAGCTAACTATGTAGCCCTCTAACTTGCAAGCTGACTTAATTTCCTAGCTTCCTACCTAACCAGCTGGCTAGTGAGCTGACTTAAGTAGGCTACTTAACTAGCTAGCTGACTGTCTAGCTAGCTGACTTAAATAGCTAGCTACACAGCTAGGCAGCTGTCTAGCCTGCTGACTTAGCTCGCTGACTTCACTAGCTAGAAAACTGACAACTGACTGACGTAACCAGCTAGCTACATAGCTAGTCAGCAGTTTTGACATGGTGGCTTAACTAGCTAGTTACATAACTAGCTAT
Organism: Carlito syrichta; assembly: GCF_000164805.1. Lineage (NCBI taxonomy): Eukaryota > Metazoa > Chordata > Mammalia > Primates > Tarsiidae > Carlito > Carlito syrichta. The sequence continues at coordinate 1,711 of NW_006989931.1, forward strand.
CTAGCTAGCCACCTGACTTAACTAGCTGACATATGTATCTAGCTAGCTGACATAACTAGCTGACTTATATAGGTAGCTTCCTAGCTAACCAGCTGACTTAACTAGCTGAAATATCTAGCTAGCCTGATGGATAGCCATCTGACTTTACTAGCTTTTAACTAACTAGTCCACTGGATAGCCAACTGATTTAACAAGCTGA
>NW_006989932.1:0-640 GCF_000164805.1 Carlito syrichta
ATATTAGAGACCTTATTTAGCCATGATCTTATTAATAAAAAAAATTAGATGAAAGCTGTTATCTTCCCACAAAAGTGTCTTAGAAGTAGGAAGTATTCAACATGCAGTAGAACATGAGACACACTTTAAAAATTGGGTAGCTAACAGGGCTCGGTGGCTCAGCCTGTAATCCCACACTTTGGGAGACTGAGGTGAGTGAATTGACTGAGCCTGTGGGTTCAAGACCCGCCTGGGCAACTTGGCGAGACCTCATCTCTACAATAAAATCAAAATGAGCCGGGCGTGGTAGCGCGTGCCTGTAGTTCCAGCTACTTGGAAGGCAGAGACAGATGGATCGCCAGAGCCCAGCAGGTCGAGGCTGTAATGTCCGGGAGTATGCCACTGCACTACAGTCTGGGTGACAGAGTGAGACTCCAACTAAAAAAAAACAAAAAACAGGGTAGTTAGTTTGAAAATTGATCACATAAGATAATTTCATTACATTGACTTCTGCAAATTTTTATTGAGTGCTACTACATATACCCAAATAAAAATCAAATGTGATTTAAACTGAGAAATCAGTTCAATTATTAGACATAATTTAAATGGAATCATTGTTTTTTCAGTTAAAATGTATTAATTTTGACATGTGGATGCCTGA
>NW_006989933.1:0-829 GCF_000164805.1 Carlito syrichta
ACGGTCCTGCATATACATCTAAATCTTTCCAGAAATTTTGCTCCCAATTTAATATTTCTCATTTCACAGAAATTCCCTACAATCCACAAGGTCAAGCCATCGTTGAAAGAGCTCACCAAACTTTAAAAAATCAATTAAGTTGCAAGAGGGGAAGTTCAAGTATAGCTCTCCTCACCACATCCTGAATCACACTTTATTTGTTATTAATCATTTAAATGTGGACTCTTCAGGCTATTCAGCTATGACTTGACATTGAAATCCAGAAGGAAGTATAAAACCTCTGATAAAATGGAAGGCTCTCCTTACAGGAAAAGGGGAGGGCCTGCTTTATTTCTTGCTCAAGTCAAACATGTTTCTAATCATAATTTTTCTTAGGAAGGGCATTCCAACTCCCTCCTTATTTGTTTTTATAATAATTCTGCTTTTAATAATTAGCAGGCTTCTTGCTTAATGTCTGCCTTTAAGTCTCTGAGTACAGAAAGCCCTTATCAGGACAATATCAAGGACGGTTGGTGACTGGAGATGTTAATGCTGGGAGGAACCAGCCATAGCCATGTGAATAGAGCTTCATCGCCTCTCAGCATACCTGCTTGCCCCTTCAATGATACGGAAGAGGACTGGTCACTCTTCTGGCGAGATGCTGGCTTCCAAAAATGGAGAGACTGTGCTTATAACTCTAAGGTGGACTATCCTGTACCGGAGAAAGACTATATATTAGTGACTTGGGATTTAATGGCTCTACGTTTGCTGCAGCTAGAAGGCACTCCAATGGATGGGTACTCCGAATACTTTCATTTAAAATTGGAATCAGACAAGCCATTCAGCCCTT
>NW_006989934.1:0-517 GCF_000164805.1 Carlito syrichta
GAGTCTCACCCTGTCGCTCAGACTGGAGTGCAGTGGCATGCTTATGGCCACCACAGTCTGGTGACCTGCTGGGCTCAGGCGATCCTTCTGCCTCAGCCTTCCAAGTAACCAGAACTACAAATGTGAGCCACAATGCCCAGCTAAGTTTTTGATTTATGATAGAGACGAGGTCTCACCAAGTTTCCCGGGCTGGTCTCAAACCTGTGGACTCAGGCAATCCTTTCACCTGGGCCTCCCAAAGTGCTGGGATTATAGGCATGAGCCACCGCACTCTGCCTAACAGGTAGATTTATTAAAGAGAAAATACATTGTTAAAAACACAACAGGCAGGACTTTGGAGAGAGTGTCAGCAGACGGCAAGGAGGCGGGGCCCTGTGGGTCTTCTCAGTGAAGTTTGGTCATCTCTTCTGCCAGGGTAAGGTTTAGGAGTCCCATCATGCATTTGGGTTCCCGACATGTAAATAAGGCCATTTTGATGGGTTGATATTTGACCTTGATGGCAAAGACCCTGAGGGGC
>NW_006989935.1:0-464 GCF_000164805.1 Carlito syrichta
AGGTTTTATAGTTCCTTCTGGATTTCAATGTCTAGCCATAGCTGAATAGCCTGAAGAGTCCAAATTTAAAAGATTAATAACAAATAAAGCGTGATTCAAGATGTGGTGAGGAGAGCTATACTTGAACCCCTCTCTTGTAACTTAATTGATTTTTTTGCAGTTTGGTGACTTCTTTCAACTATGGCTTGATTTGTGGATTGTAGGGAATTTCAGTGGAATGAAAAATAGTAAATTGGGAGCAAAATTTCTGGAAAGATTTAGATGTATATGCAGGACCGTTATTGGTTTTCAGTTGCTTTGGCTTACCTAGCTGTGAAAAGCAAAATAATAAATGTTGTGCCACGTCCTTGTAGGCTTCTCCAGTTTTTCTGAAGCTAAAATAACTAAAAAAAATGTATCCACAGTCACATGGCAATAAGAACATTTTCTAAAGCTGGGAAAGTGAATTACTTGCATTTGCCATA
>NW_006989936.1:0-12672 GCF_000164805.1 Carlito syrichta
CCTGCTCCCGGCCACTGCAGCCTCGACCTGCTGGGCTCCAGCAATCCTTCCACCTCAGCCTTCTAAGTAGCTAGAACTACAGATGCATGCTACCATGCCTGGCTAATATTTGATTTACTATAGAGATGTCTCACCAAGTTGCCCTGGTGGGTATCGAACCCGCGGGCACAGGCAATCCACTCACTTCGGCCTCCCAAAGCATGGGATTGCAGGCTGAACCACTGAGCCCAGCCCAAATGTGGTTATTTAAATTTGTTTTAATTAATTAAAATTAAAGATTCAATGGAAAAGGATAATTTCTTCAATACAAGGTGCTGGATAAACTGCATTTCCACATGCAAAAGGTTGAAATCAGACCATTATCTTACACTATACACAAATATCAACTGAAAATGAATAAAAGACCTAAATGTGAGGCCTGAAACCATAATTCTCCTAGAAGAGAACATAGGGAAAAACTCTTTGACATTGGCCTTGGTAGTGGTTTTTTTTGGGGGGGTTCACATCAATAAATCATACTACATGAGCAAAAATATGTACAAATCTGTGTGACTGCATCAAACCAAAAAGTTTCTGCACAGCTAAGGAGATAATCAACAAAACAAAAAAGCAATCTACGAACTTAGAAAACATACTTGCAAGCCACATTCCTGATAAAGGATTAATACTCAAGGCTATTACTTTTTTAAAATTCTCACAACTAAATAGCAGAAAAACAAACAACCCAATTAATAAATGGGCAAAGAACCCGAACAGACTTTTCTCCAAAACAAACAACAACAACAGAAAACAAAACACAGTCAATAGGTATAAGGAAAGGTGCTCAACATCACTAATCATCAGAGAAATACAAATTAAAAACACTGTAAGAGATCAACTCACACTGGTTAGGATGTCTATTATCAAAAAGACATATAGCAAATGTTGGTGAAGGTGTGGAGAGAAGGAAACCCTTGCATATGGTTGGTGGGAATGTAAATTAGTAGAGTCATGATGGAAAAGAGTATGGAGGTTCCTAAAGAAAAATAAAACTACCATATGCTCTTGCAGCTCCTCTTCTGGGTTTGTATCCAAAGTAGATGAAATCACCACCCTGTAAAGACATCTGCACTTCTCTGTTCATTGTAGCATAATTTACAATGGCTAAGATAGGGAATAAACCTACATGTCTGTCAACAGATGAATGGATAAAGCAAATTCTACACACACACACAGAAACACACACACACACACAAACACACACTATTATTCAGCCTTAAAAGAAGAGCTTCCACCGTTTTTTGCAACTTGGAAGGACCTGGATGACAATGTGCTAAATGAGATAAGCCAGATATAGAAAGAAAAATATTGCATAATCTCACTTACACAAGTTTTTGTTTATTTTAAAAGTTCAAATATACGGATAGGGATTAGAACTGTAGTTATGGAGGAGTGAAGGACATGGGAGTGTGTAGGTTAAGAAATAAAAAGTAGCAGATTTTTTGTCCCCCTCTCAGTAGCAGATATATAGCCTGAACAAGCCTGGAGATCTAATGTACAATATGAGGACTATAACTAATACAGTTGTATTATATTCGGGATTTGGTTAAGTAAGTAGATTTTTGTTGCTTTTTTTTCATAAAAATGAAATAACTATGTGAAATTTTCTTTGTAATTATTTTACCATTTGTATGTATTCCATAACATCATATTGTAAACCTCAAGTATGCATAATAATATTAAGAATTATATTAGGTCTGTCACAGTGGCTCATGCCTGTAATTTCAGAACTTTGGGAGGCCAAGGCAGAAGGATTGCTTGAGCCCAGGGGTTTGAGACCAGCATGGGCAACATGGCACAACCTCATCTTTACAAAAAAATCAAAAAATTTAGCCAGGCATGGTAGCCCATGCCTGTAGTCCCATCTACTTGGGAGGTTGAAGCAGAAGAATCATCATAAGCCTAGCAGGTCAAGGCTGAGGGTAAGCTGTGATTGTGTCACTATACCCCAACGTGGGCGAAAGAGTGAGAGTTCAACTAAAAATATATATAATAATAAATAATAACTAAATTAAAGTTTCAGTTCTTCAGTTGCACAGCCACATTCTAATTGTTCAATCACCCCACATTGCTAGCACCAACATATTGGTCAGCAAAATACAGAGTATTTCTATCATTGCAGAAATCTCTATTGGTACTGAAATACTGTATATATTTCTTTAAAATTTTTTTTAAATTTATTTATTTTAGAGACAAGGTCTTGCCAAGGTGCCCAGGTAGGTCTCGAACCCACAGGCTCAGGCAATCCACTCGCCTCAGCCTCCCAAAGTGCTGGGATTACAGACTGAGCTACCAACCCTGGCCAAAAATACTTTAAATATTATATAGCTGCTAGAAAAAAATAGACGAATATTTTGTAATCTGGGGGTAGAGCAGACTTCTAAAATACAAACAAACTTTATAAGTCATCAGAGGGAAGACTGACAAATTTAATTATTCAAATATAAAAACTTCTGCTTTAAGAAAGACACCATAGGGCAATTCCCTTGGGTCCCCTCCCACTGCTCTGGGAATTTTCCGTTCCCTCAATAAATCCTGGTTTCAAAAAACAAAAGGAAAGAAATAAAGGTGACATAAAGTTTAATAACAAATGACTAAAATGAAAATGTTTGCAACATGTGTAAAACATAAGGAAGTGAGAAAAAGATGAACAACACAATAGGAACTTAGGTAATTATCATAACAGGCAAAGTCTAGAAAAAAATATAAAAAGGACCTGACATGGTGCTTGTGGCTGTTATCTCAGCATTTTGGAAGGCTGACACAGGATGATTGCTTGAACCCAGGAGCCCAAAACCAGCCTAGGAGGCATAGAAACATAGGACAGGGTTGTGGGTAAGTGGTGATCATGCTGCTGCATTCCAATTTGCGTGACAGACTGAGAATCTGACTCAAATAAATAAATGAATAAAATAAATATAATATATATAGATGTTCTGCAACTTCTCTAGTTAAAAATACAATTCAAAACACCAGTGATGTGGAAAAGTTTGCTTACCATACAAGGCCCTTCTGGAACATCAATAGGAATCAAAGAATCTGAAAAGTCCTGTAAACTAACTTCAGTTTGTTTAACCCAATGTGTCTCAGCTTATTTATCAAATTATTCCTATCCAACTGCTTTAGGAAGCACAGCTATAGTGCAAAGAGGATGATCAAGCAGAGATAAATAGTTCTATTTTAGTTGAGAAGAATTATTTCCATGTAAGTGGTAGGACCAATGCACTTGTAAAGGACTGAGGTGCTCATGTTTTTACTGTGGTCAGCATTTAGTAAATCCTTTCCTTCACAGATTACACAGAAATAAACCTTAACACGTAACAAAATTATTATAAATTCTGACTGAATGTGATTCAAACAAAAAGATGCTTCTCTATCACTAATAACCAAATTCTTGTTGGTTAAGACCAGTGGTTGGTTTGGTTTCAGTGGGAAGGGAGTCATTGCTACTCACCAGGTAAGACTAATCAAAATTTGGGGAGGAATGGGTGGGAGGGTACATCAAAAGACTTCCGATTTGAAAGATTCTCAAAGAAATTATATTTATCTCTATCTCTATGAGAACATACCTCTGGTTCTAACTTAGAGAGAATCATGGGTGAAAGGCCCTATTTTCAGCAAAAACAAATTTTTATATTCTATTTTCCTCTGATTAACAGAAATTTCACACTAGCTTATTTGATCAGGTTATTTTATTTACATGCCAGGATGAAGTTTTTAAGTTCAGATTTCTGTGCTATTCAAACATCTACTTCAAAATAGTAAAAAGCAGTCATATCCAAACTGTCTCCATTTTGCAAACATGTTCTTAGTCTTAAAAACCTTATTTTTGCCAGGCTTGGAGGCTCAGACTGTAATCCCGTGCCTTTGGGAGGCTGAGGTGAGCGGATTGCCTGAGCCCGCGGGTTCGAGACCCGCCTGGGCAGGCGAGATCTCATCTCTACAATAAATCAAAAAATTAGCCGGGTGTGGTAGTGCACGCCTGTAGTTCCAGCTCCTTGGAAGGCTGAGGCGGAAGTATCGCCGGAGCCCAGCGGGTCGAGGCTGTGGTGGCCGGGAGCGGCCACTGCACTCCAGTCTGGGTGACAGAGTGAGACTCCAACTCAAAAAAAAAACCCCCAAAAAAGCAAACAAAAAACCTTATTTTTTATCTATCAAAAACTATATTTTCCAGTTTCCTGAATAATTTTCAAAGTTTCCATTCAAATTGTCTCCAAACACCATCTTTTTAATTTGCCAATGTAGATATTTCAAACTTTATCTATCTTTCTTCAGAATTAAAGCTGAGAATTTCCCAATAAATTTAATTGCAAGTCGGGCTTGGTGGCTCATCCTATAATCCCACGCTTTGGGAGGCTGAGGTGAGTGTATTGCCTGAGCCCGCGGTTTTGAGACCTGCCTGGGCAGCTTAGCAAGACCTCATCTCTACAATAAATCAAAAAATTAGCCAGGCGTGGTAGCGCGCACCTATAGTTCCAGGTAGTTCGAAGTCTGAGGTGGAAGGATGGCCGGAGCCCAGCAGGCCGAGGCTGCGGTGGCCAGGAGTGTGCCACTGCACTCCACACTGGGCGACAGAATGAGACTCCAACTCAAAAAAAATAATAATTTAGCCAGGCTCGGTGGATCATCCTGTAGTCCCACGTCTTGGGAGGCTGAGGGAGTAGATTGCCTGAGTCCGCGGGCTTGAGACCCACCTGGGCAACTTGGTGATACTCATCTCTACAATAAATCAAAAAATTAACCGGGTGTGGTAGCGCTTGCCTGTTGTTCCAGCTACTTGGAAGGCTGAGGCGGAAGGATCACCGGAGCCCAGCAGATCAAGGCTGCTGTGGCCGGGAATGGCCACTGCACTCCAGTCTGGGTGACACAGTGAGAGTCCAACTCAAAAAAAAGAAAAAAAAATAATTGCAAAACTAGTTAATGATGTGTGCCATCAGTAGAATAGAAATACATTATTTATTTGAAGATTTCATCATAGAATTACAAAGGAGCATACTGGCATATTAATACTGCAATTTCTTAATATTTGTTAGGTATAATTCAATATATTTAAGAATGAAAAATGCAATGTGGTTAATTTTATGTTCCTCACCTTATAATCCTATTCATGAATCTTTTTGAAACTCCATGTACTGGAAGTCACTGAATTGTACACTTTAAAACAGTTAAAATACTGAATTTTATGCCTTGTGAGTTTTGCCTCAATTTGTAAAGAAACGATTACTGCTATCAGTCATATCTTTTAAAATTAGCTTAAGTTGCTGAGAACAAATCATCCCTCCTTAAGAACTGGCTTTTGTACAACAGGTGATTTCTTCAAAATACCAAGCTCTACCATATAAGCCTAGTTTCCCCAAATCCCAAAAATACAGGCTATTTATTTTTTCATTGCACTCTTCCCACAAATTTTCATATTTTGAAATTTGTGGTACTGTAAAACAAGCATTTTTTCACCACTGATGGCAAAAGCACTGTCCTAATCTGCCATTCGGTTTAAGAACTGATAGTAACGGTTACTTTACCTCAAGAGAAATCCTACAGGAAAACACATTATGAGCGGCCCAGTTTGACTGAGAACAGATCCAGGACACTGGGCATAAAGGGTAAACACTTAAGATATTTAATCCAGCCCAACAGTACTAAATGGAAGGGGATGGCCATCTGGATTATGAATCACCTAATTGACATGTCAGAAAATTGATTGTAGGGGAGAGTCATTTTTCATGTAAAGAATCAGATACCTTCCCTCCCTCTCTTTGTATTCATACTTCTGGGGGCTGGGAGGTGGGGAGTAAGTCTGCTACAATTTAGTATCACATGATACACAAGTGTTTATTTCTTACTTTGGTTTTTGTTTCAATAGCTCTCTAGAAATCTGTAATCATTCATAGTCTCTAAACAAATCTCAATTGTTTACAGGTGATCTTTAACTTTCTCTGTACATCTTATAGTAGCTTAATTAAAATTTTACAAAGAAGGTTAATATTAGCCTCTTGTCCACGTCTTTCTCAGTCGGACACTTTTCACTGACTGGCAAGCTGATGGTATTGTAAACACACACGACACCACATACACACACAAGCCACACATACACACATCACAATCACAAATGCAAAAACATACTCCACATTACCCCAACACCACACAAACACAAAAACACACATCACCACACACACACACTCATCACACATGTTTTCCTCCCATAATGGAACTGAATTAACTACAAATGTCCTATTCTGTAAGATGCTTGAGGTTAAGAGCCTGCTGTTACTTGCCTTTACAGCTCCTCCTAACTCTGCTCTATCCCCACTTGTGTTTAAAACAGATACTTATACATAGCAGGTACATGATAAATATTTTTTAATTTAATATGTTAATTAAATTTTAATTAAATTTTAACTTGCTGATATACAGATTCTGGAAAATGTTATCAGGCATCCACATGTCAAAATTAATACATTTTAACTGAAAAATAATGATTCCATTTAAATTATGTCTAATAATTGAACTGATTTCTCAGTTTAAATCACATTTGATTTTTATTTGGGTATATGTAGTAGCACTCAATAAAAATTTGCAGAAGTCAATGTAATGAAATTATCTTATGTGATCAATTTTCAAAATAACTACCCTTTTTTTTTTTTTAGTTGGAGTCTCACTCTGTCGCCCAGACTGTAGTGCAGTGGCATACTCCCGGACATTACAGCCTCGACCTGCTGGGCTCTGGCGATCCATCTGTCTCTGCCTTCCAAGTAGCTGGAACTACAGGCACGCGCTACCACGCCCGGCTCATTTTGATTTTATTGTAGAGATGAGGTCTCGCCAAGTTGCCCAGGCGGGTCTTGAACCCACGGGCTCAGTCAATTCACTCACTTCAGTCTCCCAAAGTGTGGGATTACAGGCTGAGCCACCGAGCCCTGTTAGCTACCCAATTTTTCAAAGTGTGTCTCATGTTCTACTGCATGTTGAATACTTCCTACTTCTAAGACACTTTTGTGGGAAGATAACAGCTTTCATCTAATTTTTTTTATTAATAAGATCATGGCTAAATAAGGTCTCTAATATATTCCATTTTGCCTTGTAGAAGTAATAGCTATTGACATTCTTATGATGAAATAAATCAGAGCCAGGCTCGGTGACTCAGCCTGTCATCCTGTTCTTTGGGAGGCTGAGGTGAGTGGATTGCCTGAGCCCACGAGTTCGAGACCCACCTGGGCAACTTGGCAAGACCTCATCTCTACAATAAATCAAAAAATTAGTCGTACGTGGTAACGCGCTCCTGTAGTTCCAGCTACTTAGAAGGCTGAGGGGGAAGGATTGCCGGAGCCCAGCAAGTTGAAGCTGTGGTAGCCGGGAGCGGCCACTGCACTCCAGTCTGGGTGACAGAGTGAGACTCCAACTCAAAAAAAAAAAAGGGAAAGAAATCAGAAAAAAAGCTAAAACTTCAGACCTTAAACTTCTTCAGACCTTAAAAAGGAGAAGCCCATTGTAGAAACTAAAAAATAAATAAATATTAAAACTGCATTATGTAGAAATCAAAAATATGTATTGCATTTGTAGGTAAAAACTGCTGAAAGTTTTGAAATATTAAAATGTCAGCATTGTACTAATTTTCGTGATAAATTACATTTTATTGTTATTTATTTTCTAATTTATAAAAATGGTTAGGTTATAGATGTATTTTTTCCCACTCCAGTCTCCCAAGTGAGGGTGCCCAGTGCCAAATGGTTTTTGGTGTGGTGTGTGTGTGTGTGTGTGTAAGGAAAAAACAATATAAATGCATAACAAAAACTCTAGATCTGTTCAGAATTGGCAAATAATGGTCTCCAAGAAGTCTGACTTCTTCCACCTCTGATTTTCTCCTTTAAAGTAAAGATGGCCAGGCTCGGTGGCTCAGCCTGTAATCCCAGCACTTTGGGAGGCCGAGGTGAGTGGATTACCTGAACCCACAGGTTCGAGACCCGCCTGTGCAACTTGGCGAGACCTCATCTCTATAATAAATCAAAAATTAGCTGGGCGTGGTAGTGCACCTGTAGTTCCAGCAATTTGGAAGGCTGAGGTGGAAGGATTAGCAGAGCCCAGCAGGTCGAGGCTGCGGTGGCCGGGAGTGGCCACTGCACTCCAGTCTGGGTGACAGAGTGAGACTCCAACTCAAAAAAAAATAATAAATAAATAAGTAAAAATAAAGTAAATAAGATTCAGAAATGGCTCTCTCAAAGCAGGTCACAGCCGGGCTCGGTGGCTCAGCCTGTAATCCCACACCTTTGGGATGCTGAGGTGAGTATATTGTCTGAGCCTGCGGGTTCGAGACCCACCTGGACAACTTCGCGAGACCTCATCTCTACAATAAATCCAAATGAGCTGGGCGTGGTAGCGCACACCTGTAGTTCCAGCTACTCGGAAGTCTGAGGCGGAAAGATCGCCGGAGCCCAGCAGGTTGAGGCTGTGGCAACTGGGGGCAGCCACTGCACTCCAGTCTGGGTGACAGAGTGAGACTCCAACTCAAAAAAAAAAAAAAAAAAAGCAAGTCACATTTAAGAAATCAATCATTCCTCAGTCTATCAAGGGGAAATACAATGAGCAAAATGTAGTTAAGAGATTAAAAAAAAACCCATAAAGAAACCAAGCATAACACAATTTGAGAATCTCTCACAATTAACATCAATTTTTTTAATAGTCAATGATGGGTTAGGTTAAGAGGATTGCAAATACCTTAATGTCACAGGTATTTGTCTCAAACTTTAAGAATGACTTCTTGACTCTGGAAGTAACTGAGGAGAAGACTCAAGTGTACCTTGAGTGGGAGGTACCACAATGGGAGCTAAGGCCCATTTTTCCAAATTAGCAAGTTTCTTTATAAAAGGAATCTTTTGACAATGACAGGTCAGGGATCCCAAGTTAGACTTTAATCATCTCTGAGAGGGGACAACATCTCAAATTTCTTTGTATCTTCAGTGCATAGTTTAGTTTATGAGACTGGTATAATGTCAATAAATATTTAGTTATAATGACTTGGAGAGTGGGAGGAGTCAGGGAGTTTGCTCAGACTTGGCAACATGGTAAGCCTATTACCTGATACTAGAGTAAGAAAAAATGTGACTTATCTCAATGACAACAAAAACCTATAACCTCCAGAGTTAGTATTGGAAGAAAAATGTTCTGAAAGTGGGAACAGATGGACTACATGATGGCAATACTGTTCTGCTGGGATTCATCCTCCATTTGGGGTGGTAGAATTTCTCAGTTGTGGCATTATGAACATTTTGAGCTGTAGCATTCCTTATTGTGGGGCTGTTCTGTGTATTGCAGGGCGTTTAGCAGTATTACTGCTCTACCTGCTAGAGGACTGTAGCATCCCCTCCACCAGTTTTGACAACCAAAAATATCTTCAGACATTGCCAAATGTTCTTTGGGAGGCAAAATTGCCCTCATATGGAATTAATGTCTTTCCATTATTATCCCTGGCCTCAGAAGAATATTGTTTGCTCCTTTAAAACTGGCCCAAGAGACAAATAGAAGAGCCAGGGGAATCCCATGTTAAAGAGCATACATGCCACAGTAAATGATTCTTGGCTTCTTTACAATGTGTGTGGAGTGAGGAGGGAAGAAGATCTCTCCTGCATTCCTTTGTGATGGGGTTTGTCTAAAAACTGGCATGTAAAACATGCAAAGTTTGACTTTCTGTGGCAAATGTAATCTGTAATTCATAATCATTAAATAGAATGATAGAAATGTAAAGAAGAAAACAAATGGCCCAAGTGTGCCCAAAATGCATTGCTTCTAGGATATGACAAAGGGAAAATAAATTCAGAGAGTCTCATGAATCTAAATAATCTGACTTACAAGCTACATCTGACTGAAGCTCAAATCAGTATTTTGAGATTTCTTCTTATCTCCTGGTTTGCTTCCTCTTGTTAGATGCCATCTTTAAACCTTCCTCAGTGGAATATCTTCACCAGACACATGAAATCCTTAAAGACTAGACTAAGAGTTCTTTCTCTAGCCTACATTTCTAGATCTTTCATCTGAATTCCTGCTTCCTGTCTGGGATAGTCTTCTACTCCAGGTAACTGAAACAAGAATGATCTCATCAGGATGACCACATCTTAATAAAATAAAATAACCATGGCATTCATTCCATAAGAGAAACACAACTACAGTTTCAGGGACGTTGTTTCATTATACAGGGTCATACATTACATCCTAATCTAATTACTTTAAAAGTCACATTTATACTCACATTATTTTTCTGAGACCATCCACTGCTTTCTGCTGATCTCTGAGAGTTGTGATGGAGGCCACAGTGAAAATGGGAATGAGAGGAATCCATTTTTGGATCCTCTGTTGAATGTTGCCTAAACAACACACTGTGTGCTATGGTGGATGTGTTAGATAACCACAGATGAATATTGCTGCTGTAAAGTTTTTCATTTATTTATCACAGTGGCACAAAATTTCCTGCATCCCCTGCCCTCTGTAGTGTTTTCTGCAGATAGAAAACATTACTTTTGACTTTTAGCATCTTTGCCCTAAATTTGCCTACTAAGTTCTCTGTGTTATCCAAGATGAAGGGAGAAAAAGTAGCAGAACAAAATCTAAAATTAAGTAGAACCAACAAACACTGTGTTTCCTGGAGAAAGTCTCTGTAGAAAAACAACTGGACTGGACTGGGTGCAATTCTCCAAGCAGATATCAGTGAGTAAGACCAATTCTTACAGGTGTTTGAAAATGAATTCATGGAGAGCTTAGGAATCATGCTGAAGTCTCTATGAATATCTGCAAGTACACTTGGGCTCAAAGAGGTACGTATTCCAAGTGATAAGGAAATCCAAACAAAATTGTATTTGTTTTGATGAACACTTGGGACAGCATTGACTTTTCCATCACCCACGGCATTGGATTTATGACAGCTTCTTATTTGCTTTCTGGTGTAAAATAAGTCATTTAACCTCTTCTAGTCTCAGTTCCCTCATCTTTAAAATGAGATCTAGATCATTTCTTTGAGTTCCAGGATTCCATGTGTTTCTTTTTAAATTGGAGGTTCTTATAGCTATGTTTAATAGATACAAGTGTAATATGGATTTCGTCAAGCAAATCCTTTCCAAAATGGTCTCGGGTCTTAATTCTCTTACCTTCCATGAGATTTGATACTCATTGATTTGAAAGTGTCTATTCTTCCTAAACTTATTCTGAACACTTCTGTTTCATCCCTTCTGACTCCCACCATGTTTACTTGACTAAAGCCTACTCATTTGTTAAGTCTTGGTTCAAGCACTTCCCACTCCAGGCACAGATTCAATTTGTCTAAGGAGAATAGGATTTTCTTTCCCTTGGCTTTCTGCAGCACCCTCTGACTATATCCATCATTGTATGTAGCATAATATATTTAAAATGATCTCTTTCAGGAAATTCTATAAGTGCACAGAACTTATACCATTGTAAAGGCTGAATAATAGCACACCAAGTTGGTATACTCTTTCTCTCTGTGCAAGGTGGCAAAGCACAGAGATTAGAGACCCATACTATAAAGCCACACTGTCTTGACTTGAATACCACCTCTCTTGCTTATTAGGACCTTGAAAAACTGCATAAATTCTTTTTAACCTTTATCCCAATCTTGGAAATAGGACTAATGGCCAGGCTCGGTGGCTCAGCCTATAATCGCAGCACTTTGGGAGGCTGAGGTGAGTGGATTGCCTGAGCCCGTGGGTTTGAGATCCACCTGGGCAACTTGACGAGACTTCATCTCTACAACAAATCAGAAATTAGCCAGGTGTGGTAGCGCAGGCCTGTAATTCCAGCTACTCGGAATACTGAGGTGGAAGGATCGCCGGAGCCCAGCAGGTCGAGGCTGCAGTGACCAGGAGTGGCCATTGCACTCCAGTCTGGGTGACAGAGTGAGACTCCAACTCAAAAAAAAAAAAAAAAGAAAGAAATAGGACTAATAATAATAGTTGCTTAGGAGAGTCACAGTGAGGATCTAGTGAGGTATCAGATATAAACTATTTAGATCAGTACTAAGCAAATGTGACTATGAACATTTACATTTCTGGGTTTTTTTTTTTTTGGTGGGGGGAATTGCAGAAAAAACTACAATAAACATCTTGAGTAATAAAGATATTTTCTTCATTGTTAATTTCCCATAATTTTTTTTCTTTTTCATGTTTTATCCAAAAGACTAAAATTTATCTCTCCCTTAGTCCCTGTATTTCCTTTAAACAACCGACTACTTAGAAGCTAGACTATGAACAAGCTACCATTGTAGAAAATCATCTTTTATGTAGATCCTTGAACTCTGAGGCTGACTCAAAGTAAACAGGCAGGTGAAGAGGTTGGGATGATGAAAGACAATAGACAATTACCCAAGACTAGTGGTGTTGTAAAGGAGATAAATATCTTTGAAGTAGCACCCTTAAAACCCGTGAAGTTAGGATGACTTTTTCTTTCAGATTATGGTAAACTGTTGTGCAATCTGTACAACGTCAGTAATTAGAAAGATGAACTTTGAGGGAAACAGGTTTTTGAGGAATTGCTTACCCAGAGGTATGACACCATTTCTTGTACCAACTGCCCATTGGCTAACAAATTCCCAATGATTTTCAAAATATTGGTACTCTCTGCCTCACACTCTCT